>NW_010114906.1:27109-51801 GCF_000699245.1 Pterocles gutturalis | reverse complement strand
CTGCTGTGCATGATGCTGCTTTTCCAAGGTTTAAAAACATATGTCACTCCACTTGTAGATTTGGTAGGAATCCCAGCTATGAAAAAAAAGCGACATATACAGCACATACAAGATGGAAAAAATTGGATGTAATTTACCCATAAATCAGGAGTTTGCTCTGTGCAAGCAACAGGCCCAACACTGTGACTGGAGACAAGTTGCTCACAAGAAAAAAAAATGATCCTTCACACATGTGGAGAAGGATCTGAGAACAAAATTAGTATTTTTGGAAATGTTAAAACTCAAGTTTGGAGCTGTCAAATAGAAGTGGTAGCTCAACACCCCAATACCACTGATGGAAATTTTGAAGCTCTCAGTAGAGTTGAAACAGGCTGTCTCGGGAAGTTTGCAAGGAAGTTTGTTTTTGTGAGAGCTGGAGACATACTTGCAGGTCAGCAGGAGAGTTAACAAAACTCTACTCATTAACTCCTGCTCCTGAGCCATCCTCGCAGCCCCTTCCCCAAAACCTGGTGCATCAGCCTTCTCCCTCAGCCAATAACTGACAGCTCTTGGCAGCCCAGCTCAGCATTGCTGTTGGTTTTAATCACATTCCTTAATTTCTGTTTTCACTTCATGCTCATGTGTCTGTTTTCCATGAACTCTGCATTTTAATAGCAGCACGTCAAGAGAGTTGTTGAGACGCCTTTGGGTGTATGAGCAGAGAACGCTTGTCATCTTCCACAATATCGGGCATCTCTGACCTGTTTGGCTATCTCCACGGGACCTGTTTGCAAGGGTGGAAGGCGACAATATTTTTCCAAAAGCTCTTCTCTCAACCAAATGACAGGGGTCTTTGTGCTACCTCATGGGAGTCCCTCTCACCCCACACTGCCCTTGGAATAAAAAAGCAGAGAAGCGCACTGTTTAAATATGCATATAAAGCTCTGCTGCACAATAGATTAACTGCCATCAGCTTTCTATTTAGTGCGAGGAAAAAACAGTAGAGATTTTTAATTGATAATTCAGAAAGACACCCCATTGAATGGTGTTAATAATTACATCTGCCTATTCTGAGCTCTTCATCTACGCAGGGGTAATAGAGCCTTGTCCCTCAGGGACTGGAGCCCAGCTGAGAAGGCGGGACACCAAGCAAAGGAGTTGTAATTTGTATTTTGTCAACAAAAGCTGCTTAATCCTCCAGAAAGGCATCCTTCAGAGAGGCAAGCCTTTGTCCCAGGGTTTTCAGAGTGGAGGGGGAGGATGGGGCTGGAGGGAGAGAGGGAGAAAAGGGAATTACTGGCCACATGTAATTTATGGTTGAAAAGGTTCATTTATAGCTATCCCACTGTTGTATGCTTAGCCTGAGACCCTACTAGCTTCTCATTCTCTCATCAAGTTTGCCTTTTGTGGCTATACGAATGGTAATGATTTGAGGAGAGGTTGGTCATGGTTGTTAAGAGTCATCTAGCATGATCAGAACTGAAGTCTCAAATTGATATTCATGTTTAAATACATTTCACCAGCATGAAATTTAGGGTCCCTGCAATAATCATCTAGGAGCAGGCAGTCACGATGCAGTATTACGCATATATGGATTTATTAGACATGTTTCAGTTTGTTTTCAGTGAGTTTCAGATGACACAAAGGGTCTTTAACATCTGGCAGAAATGATTAAGTGTATATGATGAATAAATAAATAATAAAAAGACCAAAACTGGAGTCTCAGAGCTGAAGCCCTCTGAGCTCTGGTGATCCAAACACACCATCTGGTTTTGCTTTCAGGTCAGATCCAAACCAGAAGACACCTATTTCTCACACTGTAGTTGGGGTACAGTGAGAACCCACTGAAACATGAAGCAGTATACCCTGTAAATGCAGCAGCTCCTTGACATTTACACCATGTAAGGCTGGCACCTCATGGGAATGGACCCCAAAGCAGCAACACCCATCTGACCTCCAACCTAGACAGCCTGCACAGGTTCCCAGCCCAGAAATAAGACAGGGCAGTTGTATAACTTCATGGCAAGCATATCAACAGGGTGGCTAGCAACAGAGCTGGATGGAGATGTATGTCTGTGTGATGTACTCATCCCGAACCTTTGCAAGTTGTGGCTCCCCATGCGTGGAGTCAGGCTCATGCCCACACTGATGCAGTGAGGATCCTCCACCCCAGGAGGCTTGCTCTGAAAGGTGGAAAGTAGTCCACAACTGATTACCAGGGAGTCATCTGCAAAAAGGCTAGGCTAAAGCCAGCGACACTTCTGTCATCCTCGACATAAAGCCAGGGGCCTGAGTTCTTTGTTGTAAAACCACTCCAAATGAGCTGTTTAGATGCACTTTGGTATATTTGTATCATCATTTATCCACCGATGGGTGCATGGCCAGGCTGGTGTTTGTAACATGTCCCTTTCTGCAATGGGCTCCTCCTGGCTCAAGGACAAGTCAGAGAAATGGTTACGGGAGAAAGGTTGAAAGAGAAAGATCCTCCTTCAGTTCAGGACAAAAAAGATGTTGGTAGAAAGGGAGGTCTATACAGGCATTGGGCAGTGGTAAAGGTAACATACAACAGGATTTGAGTGCAGAGCACGGCCTGGCCAGCAAAGGGTTTGCTCTCTTCCATTCTCAGAAGGAAAGTGACCTGTTCTCCAGGAGTTCAGAACAGGGTGTATAGAGCTGTGGCTTAATGATTGTTCATGCACATCGTTATTGGAAATGTGACGCCAAACCGCACATCTAAATAGACCCAGATCTGAGGACACCTGAAATCCAAACTTGCAGCCTGATCTGTATTTTGTCACTGGCCTCTGGGTCTGTCGCTGACCCCAAACCCTAATTTCAATAGACATACACTTTACACCATGAAAATCAGTTATTCGGAACTGGGCTGGCTCTTTGGTCAGCCGGGCTCCAGGACTGGATCCGAACTTGACACTTGCTTGACACATCCTTATATGTTTTCCTTCCTTCCAGCTTTCTCCTTTCTTCCTTCTTCTTCCCTCCCATTCTGCCCATCTTTTCTCCATCTTTCTAAATGAAATTGCACACCCTGTTCACTTTGTAGATGATGGCTTTTTTTTTTAATTCAGAAGCTAATTGTCATAGAAACTCTAAGTAACATGAATTCACCAGCCTAAGTTCAAGACTAGTTTGAGGGTTTCCACTCTCTAAAAGAATTTCATTTTAAAGGATGAACAAAGCAGCAAGGGCATTTCTGGGCATAAAGAAAAGGGACTTTACAAACCAAACCAATAAGTGTTCCTGCAACAGCCTAATCATTAATTGATTCATCTGGCATTTTATAAGTGTACGCGTTCAACAGGAAACTCTCTAATTAGGCAGTTATTCTCTTCTATATAGTATATACCATGGATGGCTTTTTCACTCAGAGGCATTGTTCAGAAGATCAATTGCACTAAGCAACTGTCATGCCACTCTTTTTGCACCACCTTTACCGAACCCCTCACCCTCAAAACCTCAGTGAGGTTTTACCTAGCTTGCAGATCTGTAACACCAGTGTTTCTTTACGTCCTAATACCTACCCAGTCTGTAAGCGTGTTATGAGTGCTTTTTCATCTCACTTTTAACAAATTGAGAGTTTAAGGCCATTACCACGTGTCTATATTCTGTCTAGCTTTTTCTCAAGTTTCACTGCAGATCTGAGTTTCATAAATGCAAATGGACAAATAATAACATGCACATATGGACAGAGCAAAAATCGTTTCTGGAGTGAATCCACTGAAGGCAAATACTAATGTAAAATCATTACCCAGGTAAATGAATTTGTCTTTCTGCATTAGCCCTGCTAATATATGCAGTAGATGTCTCTGAGTAAACGTCTCTTCGCAAATGTCTCTTAGCAATGGGTTGTCGTGCAGCTGTAACGGCGCTTTAACCCAGCAGCTTCCTTGCCTGTGCCTTTCTAACCACGTTTGATCCTGCATGTGAACCATCAGGGCTCGGTTATTACCTGGTTACTAATCTTGGGTCTGAGTAATTTCTCCATGGCATTAGTTGAGTTAACAACTGAATCACAAAGGGGAAAAGAGAGCATGGTGCATCATGTAACCAGGATAGACACCTGGGACACTTTTGGGCAGCTGAAGTACATATGGTATTGGCTTACGGCACAGTATTGACTGATATTGATGTATGCTTGCGTTGATAAGCTGCAGTCGCAGTACCAGGGGTTATTTGTCTATTTAGAGGCGTCACGCTTTGTTTAGTCCCTTTGGTTGTTTGGTAACTATTTGCATTACATTTCTCTGCCTTTATTATTACGGAAGGGGGACCAGTATGTTCTTAATTGTAAAAAAGAGTTGAACAGGTACCTGAGAAACCAGAAAAACAGGACAGGAACAATGTCTTGAGGGAAATGCACTGCTCTTACAGAGCCACCAGTGGCTCATTAGACCAGCTGCTGAGAATGGGACCAAGACCTGCTCCAGTCATTTCCCTCCATATCGCTGTGTCTCCGTGGAGTGCAGGACGTTTTCCTTGTCTGTAAACAAAACTAGAACCAGAGACCTTTGGTTTTTTCCTCTCATCATTCACAAGATGACGACCAAATATCAGATCACTTAAAAACCCATTAACCAAAAGCCTTTTGCTCAGGCAGGAGCGGAATCAGCTTGGCCAAAACACTCTTCTCTGTGCCTGCATTTGTGAGAGGATGACTCCAAATAACACTTGGGGTTTACTCACAAAACAAAACCAGTGTGCTACTGTTGAGCCAAAGCCTGTTTAAGGATTTCATATGCAGCAGACCAGCTTCAGCCAGAGGGGCTGTGCCAGACTGCCGGATTCACTTAAACTTTTCAGTTTGTCTAAATCAAAAGGGGAAAGAAAAGTCACTTTCACCAAGGGAATTAAATAGCTGTGCTAATTTACCCCTACCCCATGTTCTGTAGGCAGTGTGTCGAAGGGAAGTCTTTGCCCATGTTTACAATGTTGGTCCTGGGGAAGGTAGAGGGAAGAGAAAGCTAAATTCAGTTTATCCTTTCATAACTTACTGAAGGCTGTCTGCTCATTGCTAACAACAGAGGTGGTCCCTTTCCAGACCTACAGGGCCTTGTCCTATATAGCTTTTCTGGTTTTTGATGCATTTTGGGGAAGAAAAATTATATTGTCATCAAGAAATAAGGTTTAGGGTCATTCCCAGTTCTACTATCTGCTTCTTATATTAGCCAGAAAAATAATTTCACTGCTACCACACAGTTCAATATCTGTTCTTATCTTGCTGGCTGAAATTTTCTCACTGGCTATTTCTGTTCCCTGAGAAATTTTTTTCCTAACAAGCAGCATTTTCCCAAAAAACTGCCAGCATTGTTATAATTTTCCATCTTTTTTCTTTCCCAGCTCACTTGTTACAAAATATTTGCCCTGACAGATGAAGGTGGGACCAGCAGGGCTCTCCCAGGGCTCTGAATTCGGTCCCCAGCTCCTGGGACATGCCACCCTTGCCAGAAGCTTCCCAAGTACCGTCAGAACCAAGCCCAGCCTTCGCTCCCTCTGTTGCTGCTGGAAGCCTGTTTGAGAGCCACACTGCTCAGGTGGCTGGAAAACATCTTCTAATTTCCTGACTTTGTTTATTAGTGACCAGTTTATATCCATTTGTTCTCGTGCCAATGCTGCCTTTTGCTTTAATAGCTCTTTTCCCTCCTTCGTATTTACTTCCCTGATGTATTTATAGACAGCAATCATGTTCCCTTCATTTTGCTAGGCTTAACAAGCCAATCTCTTTTAGTCCCCTCTCATAAAACAGGCTTTCCAAGCCCTGATTATGCTCCATCCTAGTTACTTTTCTCTGCACCTGTTCCTGTTTGAATTCATCTTTTCTGATAAAGTCAAAACAGTTTAAAGTCACTGAAATATCCTACTGACTGGAGGACTGGGTTTGATTGTTTTTCCAGACAGAAGTATTGTAATAGACCTTGGTGTTACTTCATAAGGGTTATGAACAAAGGCTACATATTTTTTTAGATTCAGGTATAAGCTAATTAGTACTTGAAGGATGGTGATACTTAATAAAGCTGTTGTTCTGACTACCCAGGAGACATGTGGCCATGACTGGCATGAGGCAGATGCTTTCTCTGCCTGCGACATTGCTCCGTTCAGTGCTGGGGGAGAACCTATTTATTTAACTCTACCAGTTAACCTTTATTTTTTAAGGTTTGCCATATCATCCATCACATTGGGAGGATTGCTTTTCACAGGTGCAAATGAGTCATCACATGTTTGCCAGCTTGGAAAACATTTAGAAAATTAGGGGCTAGAATTTAAAGGGGAAAAAAAAAAAAAAAAAGAGAGAGAAAAAAAATTACAGTCAGTCTCACAGCCCTTGCTGGGATGCGGCTGTCCTGGGAGAAGCAAAGATGGGTTTTCTGCCACCACAGGTTTTGTGCTGGTTTCTGAGATCCTTGTCAGCAAACATCAGCAGCTCTAAAGCTGAGCCCGTCCCATAATGAAACAGTTATCCCAGCCTTAAAGGCAGGATTAGCGATCCCAAGTGGAGCAGAGAGCCCCTCTGCACTTTTTAACACCTCATGAAGAGATCTGGCTGCCAACAAAAGGAAAATCCTAATGTGTAAAAAATGCATAATAATAAGGACTTTGGCTGAGTGGAATTCCATCACGGATCAGATGAAATTGCCTTGTGCAACTTGCTGAGGGCTCCATGCTATGCTAAATGACCTTTGTACCATGTAAAATGGGCACTGCTGCAGGATGCGGGGAGAACCAGGGGCTGGGCTGCTCTTTTCTTTTCCGCCCCTATGGAGTTCAGACTTGTCAAGAATACAACAAAAACGGGAGGGAGAAAGAAGGGGAAGAAACGTCCCATTGAGTTTTTCATGAATGATTTTTGTCAGAGGAGAAGGAACATCTGTGTTTATGAAGGGTCCGGGGAGGGGACACAGCAAAAGCAGGATGTGACCATCTGGTCCTGGGTACCCAAGGACATGTGTAATGCCCCACATGAATGGTAAAGTCCAACCTGTGCTGCAATTTTTAAGGTTACAGCTGAAAAAAACCTAAAACTCAAGACCTTGCTGCCTCAAAATGATGAAAAATCCATGAGTGCCCCATTTGTTGGTGTGTCCAAGAAGGGCTGTTGGGTGACCAGGCAGTGTCTTGTCCCTGTCCACATGGGACTGATTGTCACCCAGGGCTGTTCATGGATGCCTGCAGAACCTGGGAGGAGCTTTCTTTTAGCTTTTTTTTTCCTCCTTTTTTGATGGGTTTTCCTCACCTTCCTCAGAGGCACATAAGACTCACGAGAGCTAGAAAGGAGAGGCAGGGAAGGATGCAGGGGCTGGTTCTCCTGGAGGTGTTAAATGCTCCCAGGACTACACTTGGCACCAGATTTGGGACCAGGAGTGAGTCTACCTTTTTGTAGAGTTGAGGGGGAATTTTACTTAAAATTTTCTCCCCTATTGCATAGCTGAGGACACCTTTGAGCTCTCCTGCATCTTATAATGTAGATTTGGGTTTTTACTGTACGTCTAAAATTTGTTATAGGGAACACAGGAATGTTTGTTATCCTATGGCAGGGAAGGCATGTGGAATAGCTATCCAGTGGCAGCTTCAGGACTGTACATGTGTTGCAGAGCTGGGCTCAGCATTGAGCTGCATACTGCTGGTCCTGCCTCTATCCTGTTTACTCCTGTAAGGACTGGGACTGATGTGCTATGAGGTGTACAAACACAATGCAAAAGCTTACACCTGCCTACCCAGAAATATTGCACAGAGAGTGCTGCTAGCAAGTAAACAGCACAGGATGCTCCCTTAATAAAAGAAAGAAAAAAAAAAGAAAAAAAGGCACCCAAAGTGATGAGAAGGATGAGAGATATCTCAACAGTCACGTTGTACATGTCTACAGAACCAGGATATGAACATCTGTTGTCATGCACCCAGTGGCTTTGTATTTCATCTGGCTTTGCATCAGGTTTCCAACTTCCTAAGAGCTCACCATTCAAACCATGGTCAGATTTAAAAATAAAGGGTTTTCACTAGAGCTCACCAGGCCAGCAGCCCCTGAAAATTTGCCCAGGAGGGCGATGCAGGGCTCTGAAAGAAGCAAGCCAACTGCAGGTACAGAGCACCTGAAAATCAACCCTTGAGTTGTTGTCAAGACTTGTATTTCTGGTGTTGCTTTCTGCTCCCAAATAATCCCATACTGCCCCACACATGCACACCCACATATCCCGAAGGGTGAACAAGCCTGAACAGGCAGAGATGAGTATCTGCTCAATGGCGTTAGATACCTACATTACTTCAGTCTCCTGACTGCTCTCCACGCTGCTTTGCAGCTCTTTAAATAAAGATGCCTTAAGTAAAGATATAAAATTTGCAGAGCAGACAGTATTCCTGAAGATCAAATGACACAAGAAAAACACAGCTAGAGAGGAGAAATGAAGCTGGAGACCTGGGTTCTTTTTCTACCTGCTCCACTACCATTTTGCGTGACTTGAAGCTGTTAATTTATTCTACCTCCAAATCTCTTTTCCCCTATCTGTGGTATTCGTATCGACCTGCCAGAAATTTTTCATTAGTTAATTTGGTCTGGGAATGTTAGAAGAGCTGCTACCGAAATGCAAAGGGGATTTTTTTTAATATTATTTTTATTAAACCTTGTTCCTCCACCTACCTCTCCCTCCACCCACTGCCCGTGGCCAGAGGGTAACTCTGTGCCTTCTGAGAGCATTACAGAGTGAGTGCTTCCACAAATCTCCCTTGAACTTTCCTCCCAAAGGGCTGGTATCAGGTACTGTCAGAGACCTGATCCATCTGGAGATAACAGCAGTAATTTATCCTTTGCAGCAGCTCATCTTCTTCCCCAGATAGCCTCAGTGCTGAAGCAGGGTGGAATCTCTCTCTTTGAGGGCAAGCAGGAGAAGTTGCCCCTGATGCCTCTTTTTCTGCTGGTAGCAGCAACATTTAATGCCGGTGATGTCCAGTGTCCCTTCCCTAACTGAGGCAGCCACTGAACAGACACAGGCAGCAAACATGTTGTCCTTGAGCTTCTCCTCCTATTCCAGCATCCCCTTGGAGTGGTTTTGCTCCTCATGCAGGTGGGATCTCTGGGCAGAGACTAGGGGGGATGGAGGTCCCATATGCCCCTTCACCATTGCTCGTGGTTGCACACCCACCCTACTCGATGTGGTAGCACCAGCGTTGCTGAGCAAGGTCCTGGATCCTGAACAGTGGCATCATTCCACCTAGGAAAGACCATTCCCCGAGGCCATTACTGGACACACGGCCCTGTTACGCATTTTTTTGCAAGCACTTTGCAAGCCTCACACTGTGCTCCACAGTGCAGAGTTAATGGTGCCAGACCCCACGATTCCACGCACATGGCACGTCTACACACACACACTGCGCGGGGCAATTCTGCACAGCGCCTTCCCCCCATACCAACCAGTCTCTGCACAGCAACCCCTTTCTTCTTCAGTTCAAAGTGCTCTGGCACTTCATCTGGAAAATCCTTTAAATCTACATGACCTCTGCCTTATTTAATCTTTTCTGGAGCGCTGACATCCAGTGCGTGAAAAATAAATTTTAGGCTGAAAGGAAAGCTGCCCCTGATCACTTCTTGGGGCTAAGTTACAAACTGAATTGGAAACTGGAAGGTGAAAAGAATATGTTACCTTTTAAGTGTCACATTTGCCTCTGCAAAAATGCCTTTTAACTGAGCTGTTGCTATTGCAACATCATCAAGCCACAGTCCTAGATTTTGCACTGTGCTTTGAATGCTCCTAGACAGGTGCCTTTGGTGTTTGGCTTTGTTTCTGCAGAAATGGGGGCCACCAGACTCAGAATTTGGAAATCCTTCCTCAGACTGGGGAAGTTTGATACCTCTGTGCTGAAGCACTGAACTGCAAGTGCCCATTGCTAGTAACACTTCATAGAACAAATCAGATTCATCCTCAGTATCAGCAGCTCAGGAACAGTCCTGGGCACACTGCAAATATCAGAAAGAAAAGCAAAGAGGAATATGTAGGCAGCACCAATGTAGCTGAACATCACAAATCTCTATTTATGACACCTGGAAGCTGCAAACCACAATGCCACTTGGAGCTCACCTGGTTTTAACTTTGTGTGTCTGAGTTGAAGGATGTGCAGCGATTTCTTGCACAAACAGCCCCTCCATGCTACAGGACCCAGAGCAGATGGAGCACTCACATGATCCTGGCTGGATCCCCATCAGCAGAACTATTTTAGGACACAGCCAGTGAGGACACATCCTGGAGCACATCACCTCTCCAGCAGCCACAGCTGCCTTCATCTAGCTACTGACCAAAGCCTATTTGGGGGTCACTATACCCCCAAAGTGCCTTCCTGCATCAAAACATCTGTTTAGATAGTGTGGAAAAAGCACCAGCTGGCTCTCCGCAGATCCCAACAGGGCTGCCCAACCACTTGTCCTGGTGGGTGTAGGGTTAGTAGATGCCAGTGACAGATAAGACGTGGGCAAAGGTTCTGGGAAAGGATGGGGAGATGCACAGACTCACTGTGCAGGTTGAAAGCAGATGGAGGGAGGAGAAGGCTTGCTGAAAGCAGCTCTTCAGGGCTGTTTTTTGCCTGTGTGTCTCATAAATACCATCCCCTTCAACGTCTTTGCTGCAGCCACCTCTCCAGCCTGCACTGGGGTTGCCTGACCAGGCTCACACCCTCGGGGTCACCGGCCCATGGGGAAGCTCCTCCATGGTGGCTGCCACCTGGACCCCTCACACAGGACACTGAACTTAGCTTCTGATAAACTTCTGTGTCTCCCACCTTTTCTTTTTTCCCCCGAGACACTCACCTGGGCTGGGACCCATCGATTTTGACAGAACTTAACTTTAGTAGGAATTTTGCCCAAATACAAAAAAGAAAGTCATAGTTTCCCTATAGAAAAGATAATCACTGCTGTTTGTGAGCGAACAGACTGTAGGACACTGATAAGAGCAGTGTAACAGAATAAAATACTATTTATATATCAGACAGGCTGACAAATGCTGATTAAAATGTCTCCTTCCACAATCAAATGGCAAATATAGACATATTTTCTTATCTGTTAAGGAGCTTTCATGGCAGCCTGGGCCAGAAAACCTTTGGTATTGTACAGTATCCAGTAATGAGAGTGCTCTTTACAGAAACAGGCACGAGTCTTTGTTCCAGGAGATCTTGGCTCCATCCTCCCCTCTGACAGTGACTTGATTTAAGAGGTCCTACTATGGCTCAATTCAGCTACTTATGCTTGGGTGTCTAGTGCCATTGGACATGGCCTTCAGTGTCCCGCCAGGCTCCAGAAGGACACAGATGGCCCAAGCCCTTCTGTTTGATGTGTTAGTCACCTTCAAGTGTTTGAGATACTCCCAGTCTTGTCCAGAGGCAACCGATGACAAGACCAAGGCGATCAGATTGAACTCTTACTCCTCCCATGAACTAAACTGCAGTCTATAAATCTTGAAATACCTTTTCCTTCTTGTTTTCTAAAACAGCCTGCAAGATCTGGGGATGGGGTCTGCAGCAGAGCTCTCTCCTAAACAGGTACCACTATGTCCTTCTGTAATACACATACAGAGAGTAACTTAGAGGAGAGGTCTTTCTAGATGCACTGATTAAAGTTTGATTTGTCTTCCTTGGGAGTCTGGTGAACTCCCCGTATGTGTAACTCTTCTGCATGCTGTGAACCCACTGAGTATCAAAATAAAATACAATCAGGAGCAAATTGCTTTTTATTTATGCAACAAAGCTAATAGGCATGCAGGGCAGAGGTAAAGGAAGCTCCATCTCCAGCTGCCGAAGACCTCCCCGAGAGCACCAGGCAGAGCCTGCCCTGCCCTCAGCTCAGCAGGGCTCCAGCCCCATCCAGCAGTCCCAGGGGAAGTGCTGGGGTCCGGTTAGTGGAAGGAAAGAGGGGGAAGGATGGGTTGTTATTTTCACCAAAGTGCTGCAGTTTGCATCCTACTAGCTTGTGCATTCCAAGTGGCAGATGCGTGAGCAAAAACTCAGGAGCAAATACCCCTCCTGAACAGATGCAGCCAGCCAGGAGCTGGAAATGTGCCTCTGCTGCCAAAGCAGTGGGGCTCAGCTGTAGCTGGAGGCAGGGCAGTAAGGGAGGCTGTGTGCTGGCAGCTCCATCAGAGCAGCCCCAGGAAAAGCTCTGGTCCAGGACAAGCTTTGACCCAGCAGTCCTCCCAGCTTTGTCCTGGAGCAGGAGTCCTGAAGCAAGCCCACACCAACATGTTCCCCCACAGTAGAGCAAGGGGAGCTGGACCATGTCACCGCTTGCTGCTTGCCCCCTTCCCGTTCCACCTCCCATGGATGAGCACGGGAAGTCCTGCTCACTTCTGGACTTATAGCCCAGGACACTTAACAGGGTGCTGGGTGGCAGCAGACCAAAACCAAGGGGCTGATGGCACAAAAAGACAGTGACAAAGCAGGGTCCTGGACATAGATCCCTTGGGAAAACTCACCTCCCTGGCAGGAGACCTTCCTTCTCCCCTGCAAGGGAAAGCGCTCCAGTTGGATGACTATTTTTCCAGTGTTTATGCACACCTGAGCTCGCCATTGCCTCTCATCACCATCGGTGCCTACCTCTCCCGGGGCACCCCAAATGTGCAATTCGTACCTGGAGCTGCCCGAGGCGGGACGGGCTTGGCTCTGACACCGGGCAGACAGGTGAGAGCTGCTGGTACCGCAGCTCCTCCGGGGGAATGACTACCTGATTTATCTCCAGCCAAATCCTCTCTGATGTAAATTGTAGAAGCTCTCTTGGCAGGGAGCCCCATCCCCTTATATAAGCTGAAATATTGCCCTTTGAGATTTATCCATTACTGCCAGACTGTTGAGCCGTCTGTCTTCAGCAAGGGCCCCCGAAGAGGAGAGGACGGTTGTGTTCGTACCGGTTTTGTCTGTGCAACGTAAATATTAATGCGTATTCTCCCCTACGGCAGAGAGCCCAGCGCTGCTTGGACAAAGATGCCTCTACTCTGTTGTGGTGAGACACTGGTTCAAACACTAGGAATTTAATTTGACCCTGTAAATATTTTTCACAGTTCAATGTTTGATCTTGGGGGGGTGGGGGGAGAAGGCTCTTTTATGGGACTGAAATTTATATACACACACAGAGAAAAAGATGGCTTGAGAAAAATTGAAAGCAGCAAATCACTGTGCGTGTGCAAAATGGCTTTTCAGTAAACTGTAATCCCATTCCCCTTCTGTCCGTCCTCCTCTCCTTCCCACCCACAGAGATACACACACGCACAGACAAGCACCCCAAAGCCTCTGGTCCCCACTAGAGCCAAGCAGACGCCCAGCCCCTGCCCAGCTGCTCTCCCCCACAACCAGCATCTCTCCAGGCATTTGTGCCCCTGTTTGCCAGAGGGATCTGCTCCCCATCCCTGCGCTCCCACAGCGATTAGATTGTGTTTGGAGAGCTACGTGTTCAAACTGCCAGAGAGGTGACAAGCCCAGAGGAGGAAGGCAGGTTTTCCCTTTGCAGGGCTCTGATAAGGCCAAGGGTCTGGTTAAGAGACCTGGAGAGGCTGACGGGGTCTGCTGAGTTTTGAAGTGCTCGTTACACAGCTGCAGATTGCAGAAGAGAGCAGAACTGGTGCCCAAGCAGTGTAAACCCAGGAACGGCGACAGGTAGCCTGGAATTACACTGGCTGAGACATCACTTCTCTCACTTGATTTCACTTAAGCTGCCACTTAAAGCTGTTTCCTTGCGCTGATGTTTAATAAGAGCCCTGTGGCTGATATCACAAGGGGAACTGGTGCAGAGAGGCTCTTGGGTGGGATCTTACGGCAGAGCTGGGTCTGGTCTTCCCGACGTGGTGACAAATCACAGCCCTGAGCAGCGGCATCCGCCGAGAACTATTGTCCCAGGGAGGACACCTTTTCCATTTCCATCATTGACCTCCCAATCTCTTTTTGGAAAGATCCATTTCAGCTTCTTCAGTGCTTCAAGCTCAACCCCACCACTGCCTCTCCAAGGGCAAGCCAGCTCGGATGCGCTTTCCTCCAGCTGCAAGGGCAGTGGGGAAGGGAATCACTGACTGTCCTGGTACAAATCACTGTTCCCCTTCCCAGTGCTTCCTCCATTCAACACCTCTTGTTTCAAACCCCTTTGCCACCTGGCTGCAGGGAAGAGCCTCACCTGAACCCAAAAAAGCAAAACTGGGGTTTGAAGTGTGAGATCCTGGACTAGGTAAACCCCAGCTTACTGTAAGGTAGCCCCTCGCCCCCTCCAGAGTACCGTCGTGTTTCTCAAGGGCTGGGGACTATTGTTAGAGAACAATGAAGCATTTTTATAAAAGAGGAGAGCGCAGTTAATAAGTTCACTAACTGAGAAAAACACAGCCTTTTAATATCTGTCTTTGTGACTCATAGTGTGAGAGCCAGCTGTTACTACTGGAGTGAAATTCCTTGATGATTAGTCCTTTAAAGGGCTTCCCAGATAATTAAATAATGATTTCTCTTCCCATTCATTCTAAGTGACAGGAGAGCCTGGCAAACCCACTAAGCATGGAAGGGCAGCATGTTTTCCCAAGCCTTATAGGAGCTTAGCTATTCTGTGGATAATCCGGTGTTTAAATCCAGCCACAGATCCCCGCACCAAGCGACAGCCTGCCCCACCTTCATGGTGCTCCGGAATTGACTTGGGGTTTGATGTCCAAAATGCTGAAACAAGGCTTAGGCCAGGGCTGTGTTTTCAAATATGAAAATGTGACAGGAAGAATGGCCTTACCTGGGCAGAAAAATGAATTTCTTTTCCACCCGAGCTTCCAAAGAAACTAAGTTTGTCCTGGGGTTAGCATGAGCTCAGCAACACTGAATATTAATTAATCCCTCTCTGTCCTCCCCAGGATGTGTTCAGGGCCACAACTAGAATGAACCAGCAACAGATATAGAGGCCATTTGGTGGTATTTCTGGAATAATCTGGTTTTCAACACATTTGATGTTTCCACTGCATTTCCAAGACACAACACAATTCACAGGGATTTGCTCAGGAACACTTCAACCATACAATTGTGTCGCGTCTCTGAGTACAGCTCTGTTGGTCTGATGGAGCTATTCCGGTTTTCCAGTAAAGCATAAAAGCTGAAGGAGTATATCCCTCGTATTCACCAGGTGTGACACTGTGGTATTGCCAATCGCCCAAGATTCAGAAACAAGTGTATTGAATAACTGCTTCCTCACATAGTTTCACTTGTTTGACTTTTAGAGTGGCTTCTTACCTCCTACTTTGCTAAATCAGTAAGAAATTTCAGGACTCAATACCACTGGAAAAATTAAGGTCAGGAATTTGTTATTTTCACCACCAAAAGAAAGAAGACTTTTCATTAATACATATATTTAACCAAAGAACAAGACTGGTTTGTAGCTTCAGTTCTGGTGAAACATTTTTCCAGTGAGCAGATGCTTTTATTTAATTGAAAACCGATCAGAAATATCAGCTGAGACAGAAAAACATTGACCAACCGTATAAATATGTGAAAATGAGCTTGCGAAGTTTGCCCATTCCTAATTGAGAATCTGTTCCCATGGTTAACTGAGAATCTGTTTAGGGGCAAGAGAGGGGTGGGATAGATAGAAGGGAGAAAATATTTAAGCAGCAAGTGCTCTATCAGCAACATACTGTAATGAGAGTCTAGCAAAAAAAAAAAAAAGTATGAATTTTATTTTTTTAACTAAGAGCCATCTGGCTATCTTGGCAAGAAGAAAAGATGCACCATTAGCAAAAGAGTCTTTCTGAAGAACTTGTTCCAACCTAAGTGCAATCCACAAGGCGTGTTCAGGCACTTGAAAATGTTACGGATTTGTAATGTTCCCACAATACCAGCACTGTCATAACCTCTGAACTGACAGTTACACTGAGGTAGAAAGCGGTTAGGTGACACTACTGTAGGACAAAATCAGTCAGTGGCAGAGGCAGGAGTGCTTCTCCTCTCTTTGCCCTGATGCTGAAGGAGGTATCACAATGCTAGTGCAACCTGGAGATGGATTGAGCTCCCTGATGGAAGATTTTGGAGGAACTGTCCCCAGATCTGCAGCCATGAAAGCAACGGGCATGGCAAACCTTTCCATGAAAGCCTGGCTCGGGGGGGATCCTCCTATAGAAAACTTGCATTTAAATAGCATTGAGCATTTAGCCTGACAAAAGGCAGGAAATTCAAAGCAAAGGGTGACACTCTGTCTTTAACTTACATTTTTATGCCTTTTATTCCTTTCTTCCCCATAGTGCAAATCAAGGACAGGGGGTCAAATTGATCCCTTCAGGAACTCCATGCATTCAGTGGTGTTCCACCAGAAATGTTTGGTGGCCCAAATCATCAGACTAAACAACTTTTCCCGGGACTGGGAAGCTCAGGCACAATTTTCCGATTCACAGTACAGAGGACCTCTGCAGCCATGCTTGTCCCGGGGGACGCGATGCTGCCCAGCAGCATGAATCCCAGTCCCTTGCCTCTGGAGAAAAGGTTAGTGAGACAGAGGTGCTGGGAGACAGGAAGAGATGGGGGATGCTTTGTAAACCGATAATGTTCTCTTTGATCTGAAAAGAGTGAAGGAAGGCAGAGCCTTTTTCAGATAACCCGTGGAAAGAGAGCAGCACCCAGCATGAAGGCTGAGCTTCAGCAGAGGCTGGAAGAGGGACCTCTTGCTAAAAGATAAATGCTTCAAAACCCCATAGCAGGGTTTCCTGGGCTTCTCTACTGTCATCTTTAATTCAGCAAGATATGTTTTTTACATCTGTTGAAACCATTAAAAAAAAAAAGCTAAAAAACCCCAGCAAAACTAGCCTGAATTCAGTGAATTATAGAGCTATGCCTGGAGTCCCAGGCACTGGGAAGAAGTTCAAACTTAAGGTCAAAATGCTACCGCCCCTAATTCTTTTTTATTAGCTGTGTCTTTAGAAAAAAAATTACCTCTTAAGCATCACTACATCATTTGCCACATGAAAGGTCCCTGTTGATCTGTCTGTGTGGTTTCTAAGGACTCCCAAAGGACTCTCCTGCCCTTTTCACTGGAGCAGCTGAGGATGCTCTTGCCCTCAGCTCCCTGTTCCTGCAGCACAACCCTGACTCCCCTTAGCTGAAGGTAAGGGGCAGTGTGAGCACTCGTTAGTCTGCTCCTGTGCGGAGGCAGACACAGATCACCCTCCCTGACGGATCAGGAGGAAACTGAACATCGCTGGCAGGTTTGTTGGGTGGCAGAACCAGCAGTGAATGCAGCAACCAGCATCTGGGAACTAAGGCTGGCTTTTAAGCTCTGTGCTATTTGCAGAAGTTCCCATGCCCTTGGAGTTCTCTGTGGGCAGAGTTAAAAAACAGGTTGAGATGAGCCATTTCTTTACTTACGTAAGGCTGAAATGGGATGACTAGTTTTCCCCCACAGCCTTAAACATCTGCAAGAGCCTCCTTCTTCAGGGAACTGTGCCAGGAAACACAGGGCAGGTGTTGTGGTGTGGAAGCGGGGCAAAAGCAGGGGTCATAGGGGCAAACATGTCCAGGACATTAGGTGCAAATTCTGGGACTGTCAGAGAGAGGCTGGAGTTACAAAGTCTTGTCATTTTCCCCACTCATGAGGAACAGCGGGGGTAACCATAGACTGTCCCAGCCTGTGATCAGCCAGCACCCTGATAACACATCAGAAAATCCCCTACATGCTGTGACATGTGTGCTGTGATGAAGTCTGTCCAGTCTCAGCCATTGGACCAAGTTCTTGTGGCAGGTACACAGGACAACCCCACTGCTCTGAGCACATAGTGCCATCAGGCAATGCTGCAAAGCCTCCCAGTTGTGCTGCTCTTGTGCAGTGAAAAGTGGATTTTACCAGAAGAAATCTGCTCACTAAGGAGGGATGGATTTAGCAATAGGAGCTTTGCTGCCATAAGGACAACACACACTGAGGGTGTAGCACAGCCCTCCCAGCCTGGGCTTGGCTCCTGCACTGAAAGGACAACCATCAGCTAACCAAAGGGGCTTTCACACCAGCAGGAGAAACCCTCGAAAAGAATTGCACTGCTTTTTTGAAGGGAGCCTCTAAGTAAATAATTATCCTAGGTTGAATCCTGGCCTTCCCAATCTTGACAGTCCCTTTTTAACCGCACCAGGAAGGGAGCAGCAGTGCCACAAGGAAGCTGTTCATGTCTTCAGAAGGAGCTGTGTGTCCAGATAACTCCCCTTCTGTTCACTCACCAAGCACAGCCCTGGCATTGTGGCTGACACTAAAAGACTGATTTTTGGTGCCTTCAACCACTCGCAGCAAGTCCCCAGCGATCTCCACTGGTAACGTATTGATAAAGTAGTGAGACCCCAGATACAGGGAACAGTATTTTCTTCAGCCTGGGGATCTGGGGTGGGTTAGGGTTTAGTTTTGTCTTTTTTTAACTAATAGGAAAAAAAAATAAAATCAAATCTCTCTGACACTCTTAAAAAGCAAAGGGAAAAATCAGTGCAAGAAATAATTAGCAGAGACAACTTTTTTTTAATACAAGACCGCAATGGACCACTCCAGGCGATCCAAACACATCTGACCGTCCAGGGGCATTCAAAGTCAGCTACAAAAGCAGAGGAACTCCTCCACATCCAAATGTTACTGCCCTCCTTATATTGCACTATAAAACCAGGGTGTCAAAAAGGCTAGAGATTTTACACTTAGTGTCAGTGTTTATTAGTCATTAGACTAATTATGTTGGTGTTTTTACCACCTTTATTCTACTAATTGGCCTAAAAGCCAAACAGGGACATCATTACTTTACACAAACAAGCAATTATTGGGCTATAAACACACCCTGGTTTGTGTTCCCTGGGTGAGGAGGGAGCTCCTAATGCTCTCTCTGTGGTGTCTGCCACAATAACAGCCATTACAGATGCACTTGACTTTAGCTCTGCTTACAAAGAGGCCTCAAAGCTGCTGGTACGCAAGAGAAACTGGATATTTGTTACCTCCCTACAAACAGATTAAGGAAAATGGCATAACTCCAGGTTCAGCCCATGCATTGCTCTTTCGGTGCCAGGGTAGCTTGGCTTCATTTTTGGTTGGGATTCATCGTGTATTTGCTTTCCTAGAAAGGGATGGCTCGGTGAATGTGGCCAGAATAATTTGTTTATGAGACACCCATGAGAAATGTTTTATTTCCAAGAAATTTGGTCTCCTTGCAGGCTACTGGGTGAAACATTAGCTACGACTTTCCAAGACTTGTCATTGCCTAGAGCCCTGCAAAATACATCTGCTTTCTCCGAAAGGGCAGCGTCTCCCCAGGTTACACCCCCTGGCAGTTCCTCACCAGCTATTTCTCTCCCAGCTGGGCTGTTTCAGCAAATGCTTCCAAAGAACCAGCGACTGCATATCGTTCTTCCTTGCATTCCTGGGAAGGCCATATCTGCTGGCTACAGTATTTTGCTTGAAGGCTCGGTGCACTTCATGCGTGTAAGCACTGCCTGTGTTTGAAACCAGACTTATTGGAGAGCAAACATTCGCATGGGGCTAGGTTATGTGTCACCTGGCAGCAGAACTGTCAGGGCTCAGAGACCTGGGCTGTGTGTCATCCATAGCAAATCTTTCGGTACTGTGACTCCCCATCAAAACCCCATCTATCACACCTAATTCCGGTGACTGTGTGTGCAAGGGGCGGTTTGGAGATAGCATGTATGAAAAAACAAATGTGAAATCCACCCTAATATGCCCACATTGGCGATATCAGTACTATCATGGTCTAATACTTTATTTTATTTTACCACCATGGAGACATCCCCTCTTACGGTGAGGTTATAAACTTGAATTTCTCTTCAAGGGGACCAAATGCTGACCATTCATTGTCGTAGAGAGGCTATAGTGATTTTCTGTAAGTACTGGGATATCAGGAAAAGATTAGGGCAGTTTGGAAGGGGGAGGTTTATCTCGGGCAAAGCAGGGAATGACCTTGCACCTCCCAAAATTCCCTCCCCAGTTTCCCCTGGGCGTGATAGTTCCCAATTCTGATATTAAATTGAAATGCAGCGTTGTTATGAACCACTAAATAATCGATGTGCTTCCTTCGAGGGAGATCTGTTTTTAATGTAGATAGAAACAATCTGTGTGATTACTCTGAGTTCTGATGCTGAAAGTGTCTGTATTTTGCCTAAATAAAGTGCTTGGGACTGATGCCTTTTTAAGTTGCTGAAAGGCTTTGAAATCTTTGTGTCCTTACCATGTCACTGGTTTTTTAAGCCCTTTCCCTGAAGACTTCATCAAGGACTCACTTCACAACTGATGACACAATATGGTCCATTAGAGCTAAATTACACATGAAGTGAAAGTCAAATGCTCAGTATTTCGCGAATGTTTTCTGCAGCACGACTCTGGCTGCTGTATTTACTGAGCGCATCAAATCTTTGACTTTACAGTTTCTTAAACAAGCCAAGTTTTTCTTCTGTTTTGTTTATGCTCCATAAAGCCATTTAAACTGAGCTATAATGGTTATTTTAAGCTATCTCTCAAATGTTTCTAAGGGACTTCTGTAATATCCAACAGAGCTGGCTCCTCTCCTTTAGAAATAAGAAACTGCAGCTTCAGTGAGAAACATTATCTGAACAATGTCTTCTTTAAACAGTCCCCAGAAGCACTGCATTCCAGCTCTAAAGGGAATTTGCATGTGTTTCAGCATCAAAGGTTGATACGACCCTATCACCTAGGGACTGTCATGTTATCTAAGTGCCCTCATATCAGGAGCACGATAACATTGTGTGGTTCACAGCTGCTGCAGAAACTACATATTTTCTGAATTAACCTAGGCTCGGATTTATATAAACTCTCCCCGATAACATCTACCCAAGACCCTCCTTTGAAAATGTGCAGAGATCCTGCCCGAGCGGGCTCGCTTCTGCAGTTGGGAGCAGAACAAAAACCAAATCAAAACACCTCTCTCCCTGGAAAAGCCACGTTTGGTTTCCTGATGCCCATCCCAAGAAACGGTGCAAAAAAAAAAAAAAAAATGTTTAGCGGTGAAGGTAGAACAATGAAGATGTCAAGCGGCTTCTTGGGAGCCAGCCGCTGTGTCTTGTCATGCTTGGACATGAACGGGGAAAAAAAAAAAAAAATGTCTTTATTACTCAGAATGGTAACCTTGAAGTGCACTGGGCTGCTTGATCCTATAACTTTCCCATTAGAAGAGGGCGCCTGCAATCCTAATGAGGCACAATAAGTAGATTATGAGACTCCTTTTGTTTTGCTAAACAGCAGCTTTTTCTGCAGGGAGTATCACAAAGGTGTGCGGGGCCCTGGTGCGTGGGGCCGCTGTGACCGATACGCCGATTTGTTCGGTAGGGCTGGGGGAGAAGAATTGAAGAAGACAGGCCTGATGTGCAGGAGAGCCATGGGGGGCGGGTGCCAGAGCTGCCTAAATTAGACTCATCAGTATAGAGGCTCTGCCCATTGTATCTTGGCTATAAAGCTGTCAGAGAGGAGCCCGTTTGAATGTTCCCTCATTCCTAGCCTGGCGCTTCCTCCACTCTCAGCAGAGAGCTAAGCCCCAGGATCTTTTGTTTGCATGAGAAACCACTGGCATCTTACATTTATAAGGACTTTTAAGGCTCTGCTATGAAAAATAACTTTGCCTCGCAAATACAGGGGATTTTGTTGTTGTTGTTGTTGGGTTTCTTTTAATTGCATGCAAACCAGCTAGTGAATTTTTGTGCTCCTCTGAGAAGTTATTTTTACAGAGAGATCAGTGGTCGTTTAAGATGCAAAGGAGACCACAGCTTTTTATGAGGCTGCAATCTTTCCACCTTGCATATTCATTTCAATGCCTAGAGGAGAAAACTGCTCCAGGGAAAGAAAGCAGGGACAGATTCCTGCCTCTGTGAAGGGGCTGGATCTGGTGGAAAGATAAGAGGGAATAGCAAGTGGGCCCACCACCCCGAAATGGGCTTCTTAACAATGCTCCTGTAACCATTCCTGTCCTGGATGGATGTGGAGAAGTCATTAGAAGTGGTCAAACCAACTTGCAGACTGGGCCACAGCATGCAAAATTGTGTTCTTGTTTTCTGTTGGTTCTAATTAGGCCACCCAACCTTTGAGGACTGAGGATGTGGAGTTGAAGGTCAAATGAGGACCCTGTAGCATGGCTGTTGATGTAAAAGGAGAAAGGCTGCATGACCAAGAAGGAAGTTTCATCACAGCCCGCTCAGATGTTAGCTGGTTGTTTGTCATCACCCTGGTTGAACTGGAGATACATGGAGAAGAGTCCCTCCTATTCTACTTTGGCCTCTCCATGTCAATCTGGCAACAGTCAGAGAAAAAATATAAACCTTGGGAAACCAAGTAAAAATACCTGGGGTTTTGGATTTCTGGGAAGTTCTGCTTTCTGTTACAAAAGCACTCCTGGTGCACCCTTCGAGGGGGCAAGGTTGCCCTGGTCTCTGGACCTACCTGCCCACAAGGACAGGCCGTGCACATCTGTGCAAATCCTCATTTCACCAGCGAAGTACTTGAGTGTCTGGACACAAGGCATATGCAAAGGTTTTCTGAAACTAGAAGGAAACTTGCATCCATTCAGTTCTTCTCTGTATTTGAAAACAAAGCAAAGCAAAACAAAACACCAAACAAACTGAAAAGAAAGCAATCCTTTCATACCTGACCCAAGCAGCTAGTAATATTCTTTGCCAACACAGAGACATGTTACAGGTGTGTTGTTGGGACCTACCAGTCATACGTTCAGTTGCTGCAATCTTTGTTCAGACCCAAGCTATGAAAAAGTGACTGAAAAAGCCCTTCTGGACTTGTCCACAAAAAATGAACCCCACAGTCTTTTCCTTAGACTGTATCAATGAAGTTTGGAGGATTTTTCCAAAATATTTTCTCTTTGATCTCCCAAATCCCTGGTTGGTTTTATTTTCTTCCCATCACTGCCCCCTCTTTGCTCCACGCTGCCAAAGAGCTCCAGGAGCTGCCTCCTTCCAGTGCTTGGCTGAGGACACAGCTTGCAGTCATGGCAAAGCCTCTGCATCTTGGCAAACACACCACGGAGCATCACAGTGCAGGCAACAGTATTTCTGAAACCTCTCTTTCCATGGGATCCAAAAAAAAGCATTGCAGCCTGATTTCTGAGAAACCAGGGAAGACACTATAGTGCTGGGCTGCGGGAGTGATCGGAGAGGGGCATCCATACCACCAGCATGAGCGATGACACCTGCGCTAGCCCTCTCTCAGGGCTGTACATCCTTTGCAAACCACTCCTGAGAGCCCACCCTGGACCCCTTCAAGAGAGCAACAGCTGCTGGGAAGCAGCCGGGGATGTTGCAGCACCATCATCTTCCAACATACAAAATGCAGCCTTGGGCTGCCCAGTTACACCCTGGGTTTCTTCACGGAGCATCTAGGGATGTGCTTAGATAAAAGACATTGTTGAAAATAAATCTTGCTTTACAGATGGTTTTATTCTTGTCAAGGGATGGACCATTGGAAAAGGGACTGTTAGAAAAAAAATCTGAATCTGTAGTGCTGGCTAAGGTATTAAATGATTGTCCAAAATAAAGCATAAAACTTGTTAACAAGCAAATCACACAACAACAGAAGCAGGCAAAAAAAAAAAAAAAAAAAAAAAAAAAAGAAAACCTGCTCCAGGCTCTCTAAACGCAGCCCTTATGAACTAGACCCTTTTCAGAGATGTTGTTTTATTTCTTTCCTTTTTTTTTTTTTTAAGGGCTCTGTTTTATTTTTAGCAGCAACCCTGTTTTTTCCTTTTTCTGATATATTTCTGTAAATAATAATTGGTTCCTTTGTGGCAGCATTTCCACATTGGCAGTGCCGTGTAGTTCTTTCTTGGAGGTGGCGAGAAAAAAGGGAGTGATTTGTTTCAATGGGTTATTGTTGAGTGAATGCAAATATCTGCAGCCACTGGAGCAAATAGGAGCAGGGGATTAGGCGCAGGAAGCTGGCTGAGTGGCATAGGCCATCTGTCCCGGTCCTGAGAAAAGAGGAATCTCGTTTGCAGTGTATGTTAATTAGTTAGCTGATTGGCTCAGCTGTCACCTTTACAGAGTGAAAGCACACCGGCACAATTAAATGTATGTCCATAATATTTATCAAAGCACATGGGTTTTCGACAGCCTTGGTTTCTAGGTGTAATTTTGTCTTCTCAGGGACGGAGAGGATTCTTTGCTATTGTGCCCACAAATGGAAAAAGGAAGAAAGAAAAAAGAAAGAAGAAGAAAGAGAATACCTTAATTAAGACATGATCTGGATTGTTTGCTGAAGCGTCTCTGGCCGCATTCTTTAATGCACTTGAAATTACCCATTTGCATCAATAGGCGTTAGCTGAATTTATTTCCATTCAAATGTATTCCCTTGATGTTTCCACAGAAGGTGGTAGATTTGGAAATACATGTATGGCAAGTTTGGGCTCCTACGGTGCCCCCATTCAAACACAATGTCAATATCCTACACTTAAAAGGGACCCGTTAGTTAAAGTAAAACACTCCCTGGTTTGGGGTGGGTTTTGTTTTTGTTTTCATTACATTGCCATCTCCAAGGCAGCATCCCCAGTAACTTTCCTTGGGAAGAAGTTGTCTGCTTGCAAGCCCCGGGGAGTTATTTCCCATGGTGTCATTTCAATTATTTTTGATTTATTTGTTTACTGTCTTCCAGTCCTTGTCAATGCACAATGGGCCACGTCTCCCCCTCCACGGGCACACGGGGCCCTGCCTGCGGGGTTTCGGGATGCTGAACAGCGACGTGGGAGACA
>NW_010114906.1:13704-27054 GCF_000699245.1 Pterocles gutturalis | reverse complement strand
GGGCAGGCTGGGGGCGAGGGGTCCTCCCTGGCTGGGGACACTGGCGTTGGCCTTCACACAGAGGCATCAAAGAGCTGCGGAGGCTCCCAGTCCCAGTTTGGGGGAGCAGTTGGGGAGCTGCTCTCCTGAGGCTGCTTTGCGAGAGTGGAAGATTTTTTTCCTTACTGGCCTCAGAGGAGAAACCTGTCAGTCAGCCCACTTGGCTCAGAGAGGTCCAGGGGAGAGGAGTTGCCTCAAAATGCTCCAGCCCAGTGCCATCAGGCTGCGTTCACAGCCCCAGCTCCTTGGAGAAAAACCCGTCCTGTCCTTCCCATCCTCTGGGAGTCCCTGGCCATGGCTTCTTGGGCTACAAAACCAGCCAAGGGCCACGTATTCAGGCCCTGGGGAGGTGCTGTGCCCTTCGCCTGCCTGTGTCTGCCTGCAGGGACTCCCCAGAGGCCAAGTTGATTCACAAGGCAGGGAGGGAAAATAAAATGCCAGAAACTCCCTTTATTGTAAAAAACAAGAGCAAATGCTTTCAAAGCTCCAATGGCCAGAAGCAGAGAAGGAGATTTTGATATCGAAAAGTTGCAGCTCCTCAATGTGAGCCATGTAAAAGGAAGACACATCTCTATGCCAGGGGCTCGCATCCTGCCCAAGGATAATGCGCTCTGTGTGCAGCCTGGGGCAAGGAGGAGCAGGGGTATCTGCACGGCGATAGGGCTGCTTCCAGCTGATGGACCATTTTAAAACCTAGCATGCTTGATCACTCATCTCTGCAGAGATGAGACATCTCCTGTGTGCACACAAATTGATAAAACCTGCAGAAACTTCCAGGAAAACATATGTAATACCTCTTTGTCCTGTTTCACAGGGCTCACACCCTTTGCCTGTTGAGGGTTGCCTGCCTTCCTTCCTTCCTTCTTTCCTTCCTTCCTTCCTTCCTTTCTTCCTTCCCTCCTTCCCTCCTTCCCTCCTTCCTTCCTTTTCCTCCTCTCTACTTTTTTTTGACCTGGGTGCAGACCTCCAGCAATATGACATCTCTCTGTCCCACTGGAAAGGTGAAAGCTGGGTTGGGTGAAACCATTCTCAGAGATGCTGAATCCCACCAGCAGAGACACCTGAGCAATGTCACCAGTGTAGCCTTTGGTGGGTGACATGAGCTGGCTTGGAAGTATGTTCAGGCTCTGGCAGAGTAAATTAAGCACACACACACACCCCTAGCCATATTACTCTTCCACATGATTCGTGGTCCTGGCCAAATATGATATTTCTTAATACCTTTCACTGGCATCACACTCTTGTGGGTTGTGTGCGTAAATGTGTGTCTTCTTTCTTTCTAAGACAAAGCACTAAATCAGCTATATTTATAGAGAATCAGCAGATGGCCAGCAAGCTGTGAAAAAAAATTACATTTGTCAGGCTTATAAATCTGAAAGGGGATTTTAAGCAAAACTCTGCAGCACTTAATCCAATTATTTTCTGTGAGGAGTTACACGGGTGCCATAACAGCAGCATCTAAGTGCTCCTGGGGCATCCTCGCAGCCCCCAAGGGAGGCATGGTGCTGCTGTCCTCACAAAACAGAGGGAGAAGGACTGGGCTTCCCAAGAGTGTGCTGAGGCACCTGCAGCAAAAAGGGCAACTGAAGATCAGTCAGAATTTGGGTTCAGCATGAGATGGGAGACATGGGATGGGCACAGCCTTTTTCATGCACCCTACAGCAGGTGCTCATGGCTGGAGCAGTGCATCCGTGCTGACTCTGTGGTATTTCACTCACTGGCTCTTCTGGATGTTAGTGAATGTCCCACACACTTGCAAGGGCTCCAGGGAAGCCCAGAAGAAGCCCCCACTGTGAGTATAAAGAGAAAAGTTGTGTAGAGGGTGAGGAGGGCAGAGACAACCTGGGACCGTGGTCCATCAGTGGGAGCCCTGGGGAAGTCAGGAGATGTGCTCCCAGCGTGGTCCCAGAAATGGCAAAACTAAGGCAAGATCAGAGCTACTCCTTTTTTCCTCAACTACTTTGTGCAATGTATCCTGCAAATAGAATCATGTCATGGCACTGCAGTGTTTTCTCTCATGTCCTAGCTGTCCTACAACTAGTTTTACTGGAGACATGAGGCCTGAATAAACAGGGCTTAAAAATGCATATAATATATTATTGAAGATTGCCAAAAGTCCTAAGTAAAACAGGTAAAAGCTGTGCATTAACATCAGCCGATCAGAGCAACCCCTGGGAGTTTCTCCTCAGTAACACAGCAGGTGCGAAAATGTAACTTGTCCCCTCTACGGGACGCTTTAGGATGCATTAGCTGAAATGTTTTTAAAATACACTTTTCCTTCTAATTTAAACCAGCTTGCTGCATCAAGTTGCTTTGGAGTCATAGTTTTTACAGGCATAGGATCCAAGATGCTGTTTTACAAAGGGATTTAATTCACAGCAGAGCATAGGATGATGAATCTGTTTGGCTGCGGGAGGTGGGAGACCACTGCTGTGCCAGGGGGATGCTCCGTGCTGCGGAGATGCACTGTGCCAGGCAAGTGCCAAGAACCTGCTGGTCCTTGCTCACAATAACCCCCTTTCCTCCAAGGAGGAATAGTAACTGCATGTATGAAAAAAGCCATTCCTCCATGGTCATTACTCTTAATTACACTATTACTCGATTCAGGACTACCATAAAGTTATCCTGATTTGCCACTGCCTTACATAGACCTTTATACCGGCACAAATTGAGCGCTAAGTGGGTGCAAATCAATCCCAATCCCCAAGCAGAGATTTCTGGTGTGACAGCACTTTACATTCAGTTTTCTGTAGCAGTAAAGAATACCATATACAACAGTGGAAAATCGGCTCTTCTCTCCTTAATTTTACCTGCGAGACCCCTAAGATGGGGAGCAGCCCCTGCTTGCCAGACCATTCCCGGTAGTGAACCTTATATACCCACACACAATTTTCCTTGGAAGTCCTTGCAACATCACTTTTTAAATCCTCAGCTCTCACATTTCCAACAGTAAGTGATAGCTCTGCATCTCCCAGATCATTTGGCTCCCACAGGGGCTGGCACAGTGCTCCGTGTTTCATTTAAGAGCCCTCTCACAGCAGCCAGAGTTTTCCTCTGAAAAAATAAATAAAGCTCCTCTCCCCACCCCTCGGAGAACAACCCTCACCAAAATCCAGTGAGAATCAAAGCTGAACCATCCGGGAAAGATCACTTCTTAAGAAGGACCCGTGTAGTTATTTTGGAAGACAACTGTCAGAGGTACTGTGAGAACATTGATATCCAAAGCTGTCATAATATTTGAACCTGAGAAAATAGGAACGTCCATCCCTTGGGTAAACTGGGGTAATATTAAATAGGGAGAGGTAAAGAAAACACTTGTTGTCTTTCAAAAGAGGGACGCAGGGCTGCAGCAGCGCTCCTCAGCCAAGCGTGCAGGCAATGCAGAGATCAAAAGTTGGGCTTCAAGTGCTTCCAGTCAGGAGCCTTTCATCTGTAGCTCTGCAAGCATTTAGAGATGAAAGTCCTACAGTTTCACTGGGAGTGACGAAAAACATTCCTTAGGACCTCGCTTGAAAGCATGGCTGTATGTTTGGATTTTGTGTTCTTTTCCCTTTTTTTTCCCCATCCCTAGGATGTTGGTCAAATGCAGATGAAGACCAGCTGAAGGCAAAAAGGCTCAGCACTCCTTTCTGCAGGGGTGGGGTGTGGAGTCTGCTCCATCAATGGTGGGTTGCAGTCCTAGTCCCTTCAACCAGACATGCACAGGTAGGGTGGTCTTACTCCCCACAAGAAGAGGGTCTTGGATTTAATCTTCTCCCTCCATTGCAGGTCTACAGAGACACATGGCTGTCTCCAGGCAAGCAGCCAGGGAAGGAGGTGATCAGACCACGGCCGCCGCAGAAAGCATTGGGTATGCAACTATTCAGCAAATTCTCGCAAATGATGGTCCGGTTCTCAGAAATCAGGATCACTAACGTATGCTTCACAAACAGGAAAAAAAAAAAAAAGCGGTGGGGGGATAAATTCATGGGTTAATTTATTCACGATGAATAATTCAACTAGCAGAAGTGACTACTCCAAAGATCGGGTCAAAAGTTGAGTGCTTGAATAAATGAATTGCCCTTTCACAAATATAAAAAGCAGAAATCTCAATATTTATCATTTGCAGACACACAAATATTCCAGAACAACATTTTCTAATGAAGTGGGGAGGGGTGTTAATAATAAATTCTATTGATAATGGGAGTTAGAAAAGCAAATAATAACTGACTGGAACATGTTTATATATGAAAAGTGACTTTTCAAACAAACTGTCAACAGTGGGCTGCATTATAAGACTATTAGGAAATAGGAACTCTGTAAATAACTTGCCTGCCCCAGCAGCTACTGAACCTACTGCCAGTAAATAAGCATTAACTTGGAGCATGAACCAAGCTGTCGCAAGCTTCGAGACATATGGCGAAAGCGCAAGCAGAGCGGGTCGAGATCCACAGCTGAGACCAGATGTGCAGCCTACCAAGGCAAAAAATGGGAACCATCGGAGATCTCTCCCAGGGTCACACCCCTAGAGGAGTCGCATCCCCTCCCTGGTTGGGTGTGAGATGGGTTTTGCAGCCACTGCTGCTCAAGGACTCTAATGTGCAGCCTGGTGAGTGTCCCTGCACAGCCGTGTGGGTCCCCACCACACAGTGACCAGAGACACCTCCCTCCAGCCCAACCAGCATGGCCACCACATTCTTTTCACCAGATCAGCCACATCTAGGCTGCTTGTGGCTGGGGCTAACGTATATGAAGTGCTCAGCCATAATGTGCCTGACACATCCTCTGCTTCCCTGCAGAAAGCTGCCCGTGCAGACTCACTGTGCTTTCTTGGAAAGATGTTGTCCACAGTTCCTCCAGGATTTAATCCCACAGGGGTCCAGACTCGCATCCCTAGATGCTGTCATAACATGAGTAGATGCTGAGGTGCCCCTGCATGCTCTGAGAGAGTCTGTCCTCACAGCGTTTCATTATTGGCCCACCTGCTATGCCATCATGGCAAACCTGCTCATTTCCAGTAACTACAGGGGCAGATCAATGTAGAAGCAGGAGCTGATCTGGGCTCATCAACACATTTCACAAGAGTTACTGTTGGTCACGCTTGCTCACAGATGACCTAAGCCATGGCAGGAATTCACCAGTCCTGGGGAGTCCTCTGCCACCTTGCTGCCAGCAGTAACTGAACATCAGCCAAACCAAGGAGTCTGGCCTTGGCCTGGACCCCAGCCCCAGCTCTGGCAGTGGGGCTGAGACCTCCTACACATCTGTTGCCTACAGGAATAGGGAATAATCAATAGATGCTTCTGGGGTGGAATTATCTGCTGTCTAAAAGAGAAGTCTGAGATGGACCAGCTCTCTTGTTTTTTCTCGGCACAGCCCTATGCCAAGGAAACATCTCTAGGTGCTTAACTGAGCAACTGGCTCCCTAGAGCCCACCTTTCCCCAAATCCCGTGAGCGCAGTGGTGAATACGCATCCACTTAACCACCTGGAGAGCACTGGCTAACAATCTTCTTGGCAGATCAGAACCACACAGTTTTTTGCCTCATATGGTTACCCTCCAAACAGTGCTCTCTTTCCTGAAACCATCATGGCCTTTTTAAAACACAATGATACAGATATTGCTTTCCAGAGGAAGCAACTCTAGCATCCTCCCTCCATGGCCTATGGAGACAACTGCATCTTTTTCCTATGTCACCATAACAAGGCATTATCTTTTCAACAGATTGGAAAGCTATATTCTAGTACAAAATGATCAGATGCTGATGTGTTTTGTAAAATATGAAGATGGATTTTTCCTCGTGACCACAGCTACTCAAAGCGTGTTTCAGAAGACTCAGACCAGCACCTCTTTGAGTGATTTTCATAAAAATGTATTCCGTAAATAAAACTTACAACTCAACTGCAAGGCTGAGTGTGTGCTCTTTAAGCTCAGCCCAGCCCAACCTGACCCATCCCATCCTATATTTTATAATGGACACCACAGACAAAAAAGTTTGAAGATTTGGTGAATACAAACCCCCCATGGCAGAACGGGTTGGATTGGATGATCTTTTAAAGGTCCCTTCCAACCTAAACGATCCTAAGGGGGATTGGTTCCGTGCAGTTTGGATGGATCAAAATCAGGGTGCAGGTCCTGCAGGTTGACTTAATCCGGTCTTGAAGTCATGCCTTGAGATCACATTTGTAAGGGTGAAGGCACTGGGAGGAGAGCAATGCCCTTTGCCAGCCCTGAAGAGAAGACATGTCCTCCAGCCGAGGCTGAAAACCAGCTTGGTGTTACTGAACTACAAAGAACTGTGAAACACTGCCCGGATGGTTGGACAATGCAGCCAGGGTTTATGGCCTCAAGCAGGACAGAGTAGCAGCTCTGCCTGGGAAGGCTGATGTGCCGAGTATCACTTTACTCTGCCATGAAATCCTGCCTGCTGTGCCCAGCCACGGGCCATTGCAGCAACTTGGTGGCCAAGTCAGGACTGTCACCCTGCTGCTTCAGAGTCCCCATTCTCTCACTGTAACCAGAGTGCAGCCTCTCCATCCAACTGCAGACCCAGACTGCAAGAAAGTTGGCCTGATTGGCTTTTTAAAAATTTTATTTTATTTCCAGGGACTAAAAAAAAAAAAAAAAAAGCCATTTTCAACTTGGCAAAAGGAATAACAAATACACAAGCACAAGAGCTGACAGTCTTAATTTGTGGTTACATTTCTACAGCTTCATCTCAACAAGGATTCTGGATGCAGGGGAGGCAAATAGTGCTCCTACCCTATAAAAGAGGTACAGGGGGAAGAATGTGGTCCAGTAATTACAGAAGTGGCCCGGAGTCAGAAGGACTCCACTATGAGCAATTAAAAGGAAAATTAACCATAAGAAAAGCTTTCCTTCAGTTTTATAGCTAAACCCACAAATAGAAGGAATAATGTACAGTCGACTCCAGCAAACAAGAATGCCTGATTTTAATGAGCAAAATGAAGGGCTTGCTTTATGGGGCATGTAATATAATAGTCCCATGGTAAGGGAGCCTATTTCTCCACTGCTCTGCATTGCATGCAGTTATTCCAAGTGGTGCGAAGCGGGTACAAAATGCTACCAAAACCAAATTTCTTCCTTGTATCCTCCTGTGGTCATATCCTACACCCCTTCAGTGCATGTGTGCAACTCTGTGCTGCGTACGAATCAGCAGATTAAAGAAAAAGGACTAGTACTGTTGTTGGGAAGGGAGAGGGGAGAAGGAAAAAGGTTCTGGGTTCACCCCCTTGCCACAGACTTCCTGCATGACCCTGGTTGAGTCACTTAATTTTGGAAGAAGGTTGGATGGCAGGGCTCTGGCAGAGGTCCAGAGGTCCAAATTGCCGGTGAAGATGGTATGCAAGGGGCTGGTAGACCATGAAGCAACCATGCCACGGCTGAGCCATGCATCTTCCCACTTGCTGCCCTTTAAGTGCCCCTGTGGAACTGTAACTCTGCTCTCAGGGGTGAAATATCCTGTCCTCGCGGTCATGCCGTCACAGCAGTCAGATACCTCTACAACAGGGGTGAACCAGAGTTTGTAGCCAAACTTTGCCGTTATTGTGGCAAAAGATCCTGTTGTCTACGAATACAGACACCATCAGTGTCCATTGCACACAACACAACCTCATCCCTCCCCATCATGCCCCCCACCTCATTCAGTGAGCTCGCTCTCTCACCAGAGTCAAAAAAAACCTAACTGTGCTTATACTCCCCCACCACTGCCACCGCCCTTTGCCCAACAGACTAATCTGTTCTTACTTGCCCAGGCTTACTGAAATAAAAATGCAACTTAGTGTTTATAAATGCAAAAGAAAATATATGACTTGTTTGCCAGGGAAAAGGTCTCAAGGCTATACAGCAAAAATTATTTCCAGTTGACTCCTTCCACCCCATCAGTTTCAAAGAACCAATTTGTTGGCTACTTTGTTGCTTTATTCAAAGAAAGTCTTCCTTTTTTTTATTATTCTCCTTCTCATATTTCATGTAATTCCTCTTGTGGGCAAGAACAGAGCAGGGGTAACATCAGCACAAACGAGAAGAGAGAAAGGTCTGACCAGCAGCTGGGTATGAGTGAAAGCAGTAATCTCTGAAGCTGCCTTTGGTCTCTCATAGCCCCTATGATATGAGACAGTGGTCTCACCAGGGTCATGCTCTTCTCCTTCTCCTTCTCTTCTCTTTTTCCTCCACCTTGTCTCTCCATTTTGGCTGCTGTACACCCCTCAGGGTCAAGCCTGCTGTGATGCTCAAGAGCACCCTGGACTGCACTTTTCCAAGGTGGTGACATCCCAAGGTCTTTTACCCAAAAGATGCATTTGGCTGCACAGCAACGACAAATGGCCAGGATCAGCTCCAGGCAGATTGCACTGCAGGGTTTGAGGGCCACAGGGGTTGTGGAAATGGATTAAACATAATTATCTCTATCTCACTTGTCCTACATCTGCCACCAGCAGCATGCTTCTTGCAATTTATATTGAACCACAAATACCTCCCACCTGTGTTTGGGGCTACAGCTGGTGTTGATGAAGCACATGTTGTGCCGGGTTGCAAACCACTTGGCACCTTCTGCCAAGCAGCAGCTGGCTCTGCTGGAACGACCTCATCTTCTGCAAATGGCCAACAAAACTCAACATGTCAATGCAGCCCACCAACAAATCTTCTGGAGCTGCTACTCCTCAAGAACTTCTCAGTGATACCAAGCAATGATCTCACCAACTGTATCACCCTTCCCTCATCCCTGGGGAGCTCCTCTCTTTGAGCTGGTCCCTAAATCACCTTCCCCATCAGGTTTGCTGGAGGATTGGACTGCTGAAGAGGGGGATAGGAAGGCAACACCAATTTGGCGTTCACCTTCCAGAGTAGGGGAACATGATTTAATGGTTGCAACAGAGGTTTTAAAGACAGGGGTATCAAAGTCCATCTCAGAGGTACCCAGCTGCTCTACCTTCCATCATCCGTATCACAGCAGCATCCAGAACTGCTACCACAGGGCATTTTAAATTTCTTTTTATTTGGGTTTTTTGACTAACAGCAAGTTCGCCAGAAACCAAAGATTTTGGAAGATGAAATTCCTCGCAAATTCGGGGTGATCTGAGTTAATAGTTTCAGCCAGAGGGGAAAAAACAAACAAACAAACAAACAAAAAAAAAAAAGGAGAAAAGAGTGGGAGGGGAATTCTGAAAAAATTTCAAAACACATTGTTTCAACATCTTCTAAACAAAATGGGTTGGGTTTTCTGAAATACCAAAATCCTTCATTTCAATGTTTTCACACTCGTGTCTCAAAACAGCCTTCCTGTTTTACAAACAACTACAAATTAAAAGAAAACAAGGTTAAATTAAAAGGTTAATAAATACAATAAAACATTTTGGGTTTGGACTGAAGAAACTATTCGGGGTTGACCCTACAGGAATATTTTCCTTTTTTTTTTTTTCAGTTTGCCAAGAAAACGCAAATAATTTGTTTTGGTTTGACCTGAAGCAATTTATTTATCATTCTTGGAACCTGAAATGCCATTGTTTACCTAGATCAACTCATCAGCTCCCTGGCACCCTTTTCTGGGGGGAATTAGGAAGATCAAGGGGAGGAAGAGAGACCACATTGCTGCGAGAAGAGTTGCTGTGGGGTCTGGGCTTTTTTTTTCCAGTCAGGGTGGTTAGGTGCTGTGGTACGCACAGCGCCCTCGGGACACGAACCAGATAGGGGGAGAGGTGAGATGTCTTATTAGACCAAAACAAAAGATCTAATAAAATATGTTATCTGCACCCACAAGACTTACCTTGCCTGGAGGATGAGGCACAGTCACTGCTAAAGCACAGCTCTGTCCTGAAGGGCACCGTAGCATCCTGACTGATAGATTTTAGGGTTTTTTTGAAAGAAAATCAGGAGGGCCAGGTTTCATGCCCAGCAGGCAGCAAAAAACTGTTCCAGTCCATACATGAGAGGTGTCAGCTGGGCACAGGGACGATGTGGAGGCCCCAGAAATGGGATTGTCCCCAGGTTGTACTCCTTGCTGTGCCATGCCAGGGGCTCCTGCATACATGCTATTCATTTCGGTTGCATAATGCTGAGCTGTAAGACCTCATCAGCTGCTACTCATTACACAGGCACAGCCCTTCTTGAATAGAAACCATAGCAGAAAATAGATCTCGGGATGTAAAAAATGACATCTTGAATTCATAAACCAAGCGACAGCATTCTTGCTTAGAGTCTGAGGGTGGCCTGTTCTGAACTTGCCTTTTTTTTATACCAGATGAGTCTAACCTCAGAGCCAGGATGACTCCAGTGAGTATCATTACTCTAAAGCAAAGAAAAGAACATGACTCAAGTCTAGCAACACCAGAATCTCTACAAAGCACCCAAGCAGGGGACACTGAGTCTGATCCTGCCATCCTTTCAGACCCATCGGCTCTCTGATAATCTCCTCGGTCCCAACAACAGCAACGACAAAGGATGTGATTCTAGGCTGCAATTAGACTGTTTTCTCACACGTGATTTCCTAACTGGGGAGGTGCCTTGGAAAACCCCAGCCACTCGAAAGAGACAGAAAATAAACCAAGAAACCACCCTCCTCCACCTACTCCACTATCAAACCAGTTCCGCTTCCACAGCTCTGAAAGCAGGAAGGACTTGTCCCCCAGTGTGCTCCCCTCTCTGTTAACACCAGGCTAAAGGAAGGCATGGTCTGAAGTGGTCTTCACGAAAACAGCAGGCATAGAGACATAAGACCTTTTGAAGCTCCAGCATCTCTTGGTGAGGCTGTGACAAAACACCAGCCCCACCACAGAAGTTGCATCCTCCTTGCCGCCCTGCCTCACCTCAGGTAAAGGAGAGAAATAATCTCTCTGCAGGTAGGTAGATGCCCAGCCACAGTTTTCAGAGCACACTTGGCACATAGAAAGAAAGGCTGCAGGAATCAACACCCATTGCGTTCCTTACCCAGAGACATGTAAAGGAGAGGGGCAGGACAGACTATTTTCATTAAGCACTGGAGGGGCTAAGGGGAGGACTCAATGACCTGTCAAGGTCTTTTACAACCCTAACTTTTTACCATTTTATGTTTCATTAAGATGTGGGTTTGGGGAGATAGAGGGTTTATGCCAGATCTCCTCTATGAGCCCAGGCAGCACATAATGTCTCCTCACATTTGCAAAACCAGGAAAAATCCTTATTGACAGACCCATTCATGGTGATGAGATACTTTCAGATAATAGCGCTGGGGACACTGAAGTATCTGGCTGGCCAACAGGTATGGACAATATACACAAGTAACCTGAGATGGCATTAATGTGTCTCAAATACACCTCATCGCTGTTCCTAACCCTGCCCATATCCAATCTCCATCAGTGCATCCACTGCAAACAGCAGCGTCTTCTCCTGCAGTTCCTCATGCTCTCTGTGCACAGTGCCAGCATCACCCCTTTGCAGCCTCCTTCCAGGGCAGCTGGCAGCGCAAGTCTCTTTCTCACCTACTCAGTGGGAGGGAATAAATCAAATACACAAGATAAAAATACACCCTATGCAGCAGCCTGGCTTAAGTACGCTGTCACCAAGTTCTGTCTATTTATTCGTTGTCAGCTCTTTCTACTTGCTCCATCTTTCCTGACATATTTCAAATCTGCATCTAATTCAAGTATCATATCAATTTATTTTCTTAATACTTTTATTCCCCTGAACCGTGTTTTTATGGTGGGTAGCCGTCGTTGCAAGCACAGTGCTGAAATAAGGCACTTATTGGCTGCAGCTCCAGGGATTTTAACCGGATATCTGCCTTTGTTTAAATTAAGTAAATCAGGATGTTTCCTAAACACCATAAGGACAGAAGTTGAGACTCGCTGAATCAACTTTTTGACCTAAAGCCAGCAGTGTTTCCATCAAGGACATTCCCTGGATGTATCCAAGGATTCTGAAAATCCCCTTGGTCGGGTCCCAGGAGCTCTGCAACTTACCCTGTCAGGGACAAAGTCCTGCTCCCTTTGGAGGGCATGCCTACCCCTGTGAAGTGACTAATTGAAGACAAACTTGTAGTCACTCAAAATTAAGTAAGATACATCCCACCCTTCAAATGCTTTTTGAGACAAGACTGTAGTTTTATATACTTCAAGACATACTCACCTGTACCCTCTGATGAAAACAAACCTGCAGCCAGTGATGGGCTTCAGACACTGCTACTGACAGAGCACTGACGGGGGGTTTGGCAGAGCCATGGGCTGATGGATGTTCTGTTCCAGAGTACCTTTTCCTTCAGAAAAGTTTTACCTTCCGTTTTGATTAGGTGAGGAGGTTCTGAAGTTCTCAAAGCTGGACATGGTAATGAACTTGAAGTAAATTATGAGATGTCAGCGTCATTTCTTACACTGATATCTTTCTGGAAGCCCAGAAGTTAAACATACAACTTCCATAAGCAAGAACAGGGGACATACAGACAAATCTTCCAAGCAGACCCATGGCCTTTGGATACTGGGCAGTCCCAAAAGTCTTTAAAGGATCTGTGCATCCTCAGACTTCGATTTTTATTTTCTTCTGAAGTATATCATAGTGGCCCAGCTGCAATCCATGGACACCCAAATGAACTGGGAAGTTCCATTTCACCCAAAGGGAATAAGCTGCTGCAAATATTGATTGCTGAGGGAAGTGGGAGGGTGAATAATTCATATCAGAATTTGGTCAAATTATTGGAAATGCTGACAAAAGCTAAATGCACAATAAACAACGGTGGTTCCCAGCACTGAGATGTTTTGAGCCAGCAGGAGCTTTGCTGTACTTCAGCCACAGGCCACTGATAAAGATAATAGAAACTGCTGATTAAATTAATCATTAATTGTCTTAATTAAAAAACTGAGAAAAAGCTTTGTCATCAAATATACATCTTCCTCTTGTTAAGAAAAGTGAACACATCTGCAGCACAGGATTTGGAGATGCAATCTCTCACAGTCAGATTTTCATTGCTTGATCAGATTCCCATTTGAGGCTTTGTGGTGCTTAACGCAGTTGTTTCCACGGGATGGAGCTTCACCCTCAAACCATTACCTGAGCTTTTTTTTTTCCCTAACGTCACCTGATTTATTTAAGAAAAGAGGCACTTCTGTGTATGAGTGATGCTAGTAAAATATGAGCAGCAGTCCTGACTGTGGCACACCGACAGAGGTCATTGGCTCTGAAGGCCTTGTTAAATACATTTTATTTGTCTCAGCTAATGTCATTGTGGTGATTCACCCTGTTTCTCTATGCCAGCAGAATGAATGAGCATTGTTAATGTTTTATATCAAGGTGCAGAGTGCGTAGTGAAATGCCTTCTCACATGCACTGACATCACGCGAGGATGTT
>NW_010114906.1:0-13684 GCF_000699245.1 Pterocles gutturalis | reverse complement strand
AGCAGGAGAAAAAAGCATACATAGATGCAGCACAGGCCTTACGTGGCTCAGCAGCAGTACCCTGCGTCACTTAGATTTTACTAGCTGTACTGACACATAAGCAGAGCTCAAAATGTTATCCAGATCAGCAAAAAAAATGAGGTTAAATAATTAGCTATAAAAAAACAAACCTAACGAGAAGCCAGGTAATGCCTAACTCGATGTGATATCAGAAAGCAAAGGAATCTAAGTGAGGCAATTTACATATCTTGGCAGCAATGTGCAGCTCGGTAGGAATGTCTGAAAGGAAATCACATCTGCAGTCAGCACAGAGTGTTAACCAAGATTTGAGCCCAAAACTCTGTAGCTTAAGTACCATTAATCAGGCTCCAGTTCATATGTTATTCCCATGTTAATAAATGGGTAGAAAACCAGAAAAACCCTCTGAAGTGCCAGAGAGTCAGCCAAATGACTCTGGACGCAAACCCCTTGGGAAGAATGATGTCTCTGATTAAATGAATCTCTGATTAAATGAATTTATTGCATAAAGTGCAGGACTTGATCAAAGGCTCCTCTATAGTGGAGATAAGCTGTAGACGTACCTTAAAGCAGCTTTAAGCATTGCATCAGCAGCAGTCTAACCCAGCAGCACAATGGAGAAACTACCCATGTATTTACCCTGTTCTTTGGGTGGGTTTTGCCACTATTTTGAACCTGCACCTGTTGCTAAGGATATATGGTTCGGACGTAGTTACAACTACAACAGTGATGGCAGAATGGACTCAGAGAGTTCATTAGATCAGACTCTCCAGCATCACCCAGTAAGGGAGAGGCACACAGCAGATATGTGCTAAAAACGAAAGCAGAGCATCTGCAGAGGCTGTGCTGCCACCAGACAGCTGGAAGAAAACACAGAAGGGGATGGCTACAAGCCACTCATCAAAGAAAGCTGGGAGGGAACATTTATGGGGTTTAAGCAACTCAGAGGACATGCAGAGAGCAGCTCAAGCTAGACAGGGGTGACCAAGAAGTTGCCTTAAGCGCCTGATGGTGAGGGAAGCATCCAAATTCAGATGCTTCAAAGTCTTGTAAGTGGGTAAGCAGAAGCACTGAAGACAAAAGGAAATAATTCATTTTTCAGCTTGTTTCCACTACTGTCCTTCAGTGCCTTTAGAGCTAAAACTAAGTGACTGAAGCTCAGACGGGTAAACACAAACCGAACCAAAAACCAGCCCGCTTTTTGAAAATATCACCACTAGCTGCTCATTTGCAACCAGTTTGACACTAGACCCTATGCTGTGAGAGTTTAAAACCTGCTGGATCCCCAGCAACATGTCTGCATCAATGCAGCCACGCTCCCAGCTGCTGGAGCCACCTGCCTGGTCCTGCTCACCAAACCTCTCCAGGTGGACACAGCCGCCCAGGTGCAGAGCTGGGAGCAAAGGGCTTCCCCAGCACCGTAGTGCGTGATGGCCCTTGAGCAAACCTGCTTTCAAGGGCAAATGCCCTATCTTTTCTTTCACCTCCTTAATCTTATCAGTACTGCCTAAACCTGGTCTAACAGGCCATCCAAGGGACAGTGATTGCCTCAGGCGTGGACATGCAACTGGAGAGAGACTGCCAAGTATGCAGATGGTTGTTATCTGCAACAGCATTGCTGTGCAACAGGCTGACCCGGGACTCCCTGGCCATCTCCTAAGGAAGACCAGAGCATGCCCCAAGAGTGTCCTTCAGCTTTTTGAATTTGTCATCTGTAAAGGCTGACTTTGATCAGAGCATCACCAAAGCCTCGCCACACTACATTCCACCGAGTGGATCCTCAGCTGTGGTAAATCAGCACAGCTCCCCCTGGGGTCAACAGACTTATGGCGTAACCCCTCTGTGGAAGATCCAGCCCTGTCTTTCATCCAGCTCGAGCACTAGTGATAAATGCAGCTAGTTTCGAATGCCTTTGTCCGTCTTGCTGGAAGAATGCTGATTGTGAAATGGGAATTTGCAAAGCTAACAAAATCCCGAGGAAGGGCTGCAGAGAAAACTAACTGCAAACAAGACCAAACCTTCTCCTTGCTTATAAAATTCACAGCATCCCAAGGAAGTCATAGCTGGGAGGCAGAGACTGACCACTGTTTGAACTCCCTGCTTCATGAGGAAGATCGGTGGTCAAAGGGCATCTGATGTTGCAGAGGGAATTGCTGGCTGCTTTGCAAGACCCCAAAGCACCAAGGTACTCCCTCAGCATGTTGCACCACCAAGGTATAGCGTTGCATTGGCGGTTGGAAATGATCCCCTGTAAGGCACACACAAGCAGAGACCCTCTGTCCCTCTGCACTCAGCTTCTCCCCGTTCTCTTGCACCTTCTCTCGTTTCTGAGAAACTCACCCTCGGCTCAGTTCCTCCTCCTGCAATGTCTTTCATCTGGAATTAAAAATAGAGTTGCTGCAGGCACTTTTTAAACTCACTGTGAATATGAAGAGGTAAGAAGTGAAAACTAACTTTCCACCAATTCTGGCCCCCATTGCCTGGAGCCCACTGCTTGTATTTTCTGCTCAAGTGAAAGACATAGATATGGGAAGAGAAAGGCTAAATTTCATCATCTAATTACAGAGATGCAGTCCTTGGGCTTTGCCCCTTAAGCTTTTAGCATCCTTGGGAAGTAAAAATTACAATGGAGACCAAGGTGGATACACAGAAAACAGCAAGTACCAAAGCAAGTACCCCAAAAGTAACACCAGGTGATTTTGGCAAAGCAAGACCTCTCCTTTGCAGAGGCCACCTACTTCTTCTGCAGACCTCAGCTTGGATGTCCCACACCTCTCACCTCAGATCCTCTCTCATAATAGTCCTCAAGAAGCCCCTGTGCTCCCTGCTGCCATGAGGCAGGTAATGCCCTCCAGCATTGTTTTCCCCAAACTACATCCTGTCTTCTAACTTGGATTTGCCACTGGTGACTTGCGGTGTCAGAGCAGAGCCAGCGCCCAAAATACAGAGGCTTTATACACATAAAGGTAAGTCTGCAGGTGTGACAATGGCACAGCCTTTTTGTTCCCTTTCATGTGGGTCATTGCAGACACCACGTGAGTTTGAGACATTTCAGGTACAGGCTGGGCAAAAGACTGAATGCAACAGAATAACAGGAGCCGGAATAAGGACAAGTGATTATTGCACACAGTAACCAAAAGAAAAATAACATTTTTCAGTCTTCCTCCATTAAGTACCTTTGACACAGAAGCAAGTCCAAACCTTTCTCTTTTTTTCTCGAATAAGTGTCACAGTCTCTTGGCAGAATTAATTTCGTCCTGAAAATTTCACTGACCCCATTCAGTTAAATTCACAGATCTTTTAAAGTTTTCCAACATCATCAAGCAAAAAAATAAACACCCACAATGTTAAAAGCACTGCAAGAGACTGTTTGATTTGGGGAATTTTCCTTATTCACTGTCAAGCCCAAGCATATGGTTAGCATTTTGGCATCCTCCAGCAGCTGGGGACTGGCCAGAGGTGGGGCAGCCCTGGCTCTGCTCAATGTATTCTCAATGTACTCAACATGTATTCACAGGAGTTGCCTGTACAGGTTCCTGGAGCAGGGTGGGCTCATGGCAGCATCCATGCAGCTTCCCTCCTGGACATAGCAGAGCAGGTACACACAGCTGCACAGAAAACCCTCCATGGATGGGAATGATGCTCCACAGTTTAAGCATCCCCAAGTGAAACACCACTTCCTTTGGGAATATCCCGTGTTTTCAGTTCCAGGTAGGCTTTTCTTTTGCTTCCAGTTGGGTGGTTCATTATGATAAGCCACAACACCCTATTTCAGATTGTGTTTATTACCAGTTTGACACATTACGCTAGTATTTATTTTTAAAATAATACCATAAAACACTTTACTGATACAATCAAAATGGATAGTAACCTAATAGTTTGGCTTTATCAGGACCAATACTCACCAGGTTTCTTAAGGCTGTCCAAGCCTGTTTACAAAAGGGAAAACACATTTTTCAAAGCTGCAGCGAGGTAGAAGCAAATATAACATATTTCACACTCAAATTAAAAGTTAGTATGAATCCATTTCCTAACACAAAACTCAGAAATGCTCTTCTCATTTCTCTGAACACAATATTCCTACTGCAAAATGATCCATAACCAGCCATTTGTCAGACTTCAGACCTTCTAGTAATGCTTACAAATTCCTGAAAAGTCAACATTTATTTTCAAGTGGCTGAGTCAGGCCACAGGTAATTTATTGGCTGAAATCAAAACATGAAGTGAGGCATTTTGAAAGCCAATGTATAACTGGATGAAATCCATAGGGCCATGATGTGTTTTAGATAGCAGTAACATTTATGATGACCAATTGTCACCATTTGTAGTGTTTATGCCTCAGTTACCCTGTTATGTCATACACTTCTGTGTAGTCAAAATCAGTGTTTTGATTCTAGAACCGTCTCACGGCATACCGTGAGAAAAAATGTATGAAAAATAAGTAAGATACTGTTGTGGTTTAACTCCTGCTGGTAATAAGCCCTACACAGCCGCTTGGTCACTCCCCCACCCCCAGCAGGATGGGGGAGAGAATTAGGAGAGTAAAGTGCAAAAACTCGTGGGTTGAGATAAAGACAAAAAAAATGAAAAGCCACGAGTGCAAGCAAAGCAAAACGAGGGATTCATTCACTACTTCCCATCGGCAGGCAGGTGTTCAGCCATCTCCAGGAAAGCAGGGCTCCATCACGTGCAACACCATCGCTCCAAGCATCCTCCCTTCCTTCTTCTTCCCCCAGCTTTATATGCTGAGCACAACATCGTATGGTATGGGATACCCCTTTGGTCAGTTGGGGTCAGCTGTCCCAGCTGTGTCCCCTTCCAACTTCTTGTGCTCCCCCAGCCCACTCAGTGGTGGGATGGGGTGAGAAGCAGAAAAAGCCTTGACTCTGTGTGAGCACTGCTCAGCGATAACCAAAACATCCCTGTGTTATCAACGCTGTTTCCAGCACAAATCCAAACCATAGCCCCATAGGAGCTACTATGAAGAAAATTAACTCTGTCTCAGCCAAAACCAGCACACATACTTTAGTCATCTAGCATGTCTCTCCATCAACCTTATCTTTCTTATCTTTAAAGAAAACTATAATTGGATAATCTTTACTTAATGTAAACTTCTAAAGGCTGGAAGCCATATCAAGATTACACAGATTAACTGTGGCTACCTGTGAGAACATGCTTCAACATTTCTATGAATTCAGGTTGGATAAAATCAAGTGTCTCCAGTACTTATGAAACTATTTTGGCAAAGAAAAGACTGGGAATTTGTCACACAGCCTTCAAGAAAAAATGATAACTTTTCTGTAGTGTCCTTGTCTTTCTTATTACCCCATGAGCTAGTCAGTTGTCTGGAAGCAAATTGTGGTTTTAATTTTCTGTTGGTTTGCAGACAGAGTGCTGTCTGGCTCCCAGGTTAACTTTAGCGCTGTTAGCTGCAGAAAGGAATATATTTTCAAAGTTCGGGTCGTTTGAATTTGTTATACATTTTACATGTATGCTGTCTATCTGCACAGCTGCCTGCAGAGCAACCAGCCTGACAGTAGGTTATCCTCCTTCCACTGTGTAGTAGGATACAAACTACTACAAATATTTTCATATTTCTATGGTTTGAGGCATCAACAGCCACAGAGAAAATATGCCCTTTTCAACCAAGTTCCTACTTGTGTTCTCAATTGAAAGAGGAGCTAATATATTCCTGGCAATACGCAACCCTTTTGTCTTACCATGGCACTTGATTAATACTACGCCTGTATTTTGGAGAAGGACACGCATTTGCTGTCACAATCAAGTGACTTGTATGAACCAGAGTGGATACTGCAGCTGCCTGCTCGCTGGTGTTTCTGAAGTGCCCAGCTTTGTACAGTTTTCCTCCCAAAAAACGAGGTTTGCACTCCAGTGCTATGCTAGAGAGGTTTGTAAGATCTGCACTGTTTGCACACTCACTCATGAGCCCACCATGAGCAATTAAAAAACAATTAAGAAGCAATTTCTAGGTACACTACAATAAGCCTTTTGGCAATTATTGCTATTTTCCTGATTCATTTAAACTCTTTTCTCCACTCTTTGCATCAAGTTTGGAAACTAATGATTAAGAAGTATAACTCAATTTTATCCATTAATGTTAGTTCCCATCTACTGTCATAGTTACAGTCCACATAACTGAAAATAAAAAATTGAAATTTTTTTCAATTGAAATAAATTTAATTTATTTCATTCATTATTAATTTTTCAATAAATAATTGAAAATACCTAAATATTATTTAGATTCAGCCCTGGAGGAAACCTCTGCCCTCCTAACCAGCAGGTCCACAAATTCCAGACACTACAGAGACTGAAGTAGACAGTCTGTACAAAAAAAAATATATGGCAAAAAAAATATCATATTTAGTTACAGAAGAATAAGTATATAGTAGTCTTCAATCAGTTTCCCTGTAGTCTGTGGGTCTCTGGGGTACACTGACTTCTGAGTGGTCTACAAAACTTAACAAGAAAAATAAGCCTATTGTCAGTAGGCTTCAATTTAACTATACAAGGGGCTGAAGCTCTGCTGGAAAAAATGTGGATGTCTGCAAATGAAAATGATTGAAAACCACTGACTGAAAACCACTGGCTATCCTGGCTGCGTTTTTTAAGGAAGATCGGAGTTACGCTGTAGAAAAATGCCTTCAGAAGTATCTATTTACCTCTCAGTGGTACTGAAGGCATATTTGAGTGGGATTTGCAAAGAAATTGCCATCTTTTGGATTTGAAGGTGATGTATGAATGTGAAATAGTGCTGTGTGTGAAACGGAGGGCACAGACCCTGACCTCAGGCAAGGTGGTGTTTTGGAGAAACCAAGCCTTCAGCCACCATAGTTCGCCCACCTTGGACCACCTTCAGCACTCCCAGCCAGTGCCCGTGGGCCACGGGGAGTTCTGTTTCTCTTTACACACCCACGGCGAAGTCTTGAAGCCCCCCTCCACTCACAGAAAGCAACACCACAGGCTGCTAACGTGGAGTGAAAACTCCCTCCCTTCAGCAGCTGAGCATCAGGAGCCCTCCATTATCAGCGTAGAGAGACGGGCACCACCAGAAACAGTTTAATTTCAAAAAGTCATATTTTGGAGGCATCTGGCTTTCTTCATTGACCATAGGAACAGACTGGGTCCATCAGGTTCCTAACTCAGGTGCCTTGCTAACTTCACATGAAGTTATGTGGGTTTCTCAACCTAAGCAAACATGGGTGACAAAGTGTTGCAGATGCTCAAAGAGGGTGGGGAGTTTCCAGAGTCGTGCAGTTAATGGCAAATCTGGGGGTAAACCTTGGGTCTTCTCCATAAATAAAAACCTTTGACCTGTCGGTGAATCTTTTACAAGGTGCTCAAGATCAGCGGTACCTGGCATCCAGTGTTTCCAAATGCTTATTAATGATTCATCTGATCCATTGACCTAAAGCAGAGTTAGCTGTGAAAAGCATGGCAAAGCCATGCAGGCCCTGCAGGGCTGAATCCCAGCAATACAGCTGTCCCCCAGCACTTTTCTGGTCACGTTTTAAATGACTCAGGGTTTCCTTTCAGAACAGATAGAGCTGACCTGTGTTAAAAGTATATGCAAAAAAAAAAAAAAAAAAAAAGAAAAGGGGGCAAAGTGTAACAGAGGAGGGGCCCATCACAAAGTTCCGGAAAAATGCAATTTCTTCATATAAAAGGATACTAAAGAAGATAATTTCTATCCCAGAAAGAGCTCCCAGCATAAAGTTCACTTATCTTCTAAGGAGCCTGCAGGATGTTTGTCCAGTTTAGGAGGAAAGCGCTCTCACTTATTCAAAATATCCATTTGCCCATGTCCCCTGGTGCTGCCAGGACCCCCACCAGCCCCTGCCCACCGCAGCATCCCAGCTGGGCAGGCACCGGCAAGGCTCTTTGCGCATCGTAAACTGCACTATAACTTAAGCAATCAATTCCTTCCCTAGGAAAGAGGCTGCTAGAGCATCGCAGTGTTCCTGGAATGTTTGGAAATACTTGTCAAAACACGACTCCAGTTTCATTGTTAGTTCTATTAACATTCAAACATTTCCCTTGTTGATTAAAGGTATTGGCTCCATGCAACGTCTTAAAGTCAATACCTACCTGCCTCCTGTCCAATTTCTTATGTAACTGCTGCTTTGTACACCACAAATGTTTTTCTCTTAATGATGAATGAAATGATTTATGCCATAACCACTATGCAGAGTCCTTTCAGGGCTGGCGGAGGCCAAAGCTCCCTGACCACAGGTTGCATTCTTCATGATGTTTGATCTGGACATCCAGCACGCTGCGTGAGAGGAATCACACTTCTGCAAAAGCAACAGAATCCCTGAGGTAGTTATCACTTTATTATGACAGAGCTGGATGGGATCCCACAAACCTAGCTGCAGATGAGGAGGTGGTATTTGGGAAGGCAGTTCACCTCCCCAGGCTTTGGAGTGACCATGTGTGTTTACCACTGGGATAATAACACTTAACTATCTCCTATAGTGTTATCTCTGTTCATAAAATACCCCAAGACCCTCAACTGCTTTTCCACTGCAAAGCTGCTGAACATGCACATTAGATCTGGAATACATATGCACATTGCTTCTTATTTCAAAGGCCAGTAAAAGCTATAGAGCCACCTGGTTCTGTAGCACATCCTGTGTATTTAACACGCCGATACCTGTCTGATCCACCCACCCTATCTCTGCAGTGGAATATACCCAAAGAGGAGCTTGCGCTGTGCTCTATGGAAAAATAAAAGCTACCTACCACAGGAATTTCAAGGAGATAGACACACAAATCAGCCTCCAGATGTGGCTGGGCTGGAGTCAGACACGGCACCGTGTCAGCGCTGGCTTGCAGGAGCACACAGGCTGCATTAAAGCAGAATTAAGAATGGTTGATTTGTCCCCATGTTCGAGCCTTCCCCTGAAGTAAGACAACGTGCCACTGAGAAACAGCTTGCCTAGAAGTCGTAGTAATAATGCCCTGACAGTGACAAATTCTGCCGTCCCTAATCGATGAAAGCCCTCAGCTCATAGAAGTCGTAGTAATAATGCCCTGACAGTGGCAAATTCTGCCGTCCCTAATAGATGAAAGCCCTCAGCTCACATTTATTTTCGGATGTGACTATTTATCCTGAAAGCTCCCATGCCACTCACTGTGCACCCCCTTCCCTGCCTCGGAGTGGGACAGAGCAGGGGAAAAGCCCCTGGAGAAAGGAGGGGAGGGATGTGGCCATGAAACCGTACAACAGGGCCAGGACTTGGGGAAGAACCCAACGTGTGACACCTCCGAAGGGCTGGAGGGTGTTTCCATACGCCCCTGATACAGGTGGGCAGCCCAGCAGGCAGCTGGTGCTCTTTGGTGGTGTCTGGTCGCATCCAGGAGAGAGGACCTCAAGTATGGCCATTGGGCTCCCAGAAGCCCACCTTGGCAGCATGTGGTTTCTCCTCACAGGCATCAGTCTGACAGTCTGACAGGCTGGTGGGGCAGTAAACACATTGTGGCTTCATGTCAGATGCCCCCCAAAGCAAGGCGTCTTGCTACACCCACAAGTGCAACGCTCCAGTCTGTTTACTTGAAATGTCCTGTGTACTGGTGGTACAAGTAGGTCTGGCAGGCAGATGTGATTGCTGTCTTCTCCTCTCCAGGCTCCAGAGCATTGTCTTGGTTTACTCCAAGGACAGGGAACACGCAGCCTGCACCGGCAGTCAATGGCACCTCTGAGAGCCACTCATGACCCCGGCACAGTCCCTGGGCTGCGCACGCAGCAGCTGCGCTGAATCAGCATTATCTCAAGGTCTGATTTGAAATCTTTGCTTCTCACACCCTCCACAGGCTCACTCCAGGTTGGGTTTTTTTTTTTCCCTCTCCGCTTTCTCCCATCATCTGCTTTGCTCTCCAGGCTGCCAAATTATTTTACCTCTGCCAGCACCTCCCCATATGCAGCTCTTGCAGAGAGTCTTGGTATGTCTCTCCATCACACCAATTTCTTCTTATTTCATTTCAAATCAAAGAACTCGCCCCTTGCAGAGCTCTCTACTCCTCATCTGTCCTTGCTGTTCAATAGGAAAAAAATTCCACAGGAGAAGGTTGTGCTGGAACCAGCTCACGGAAGGTGCAGGCACAGAGAGCGCTTTCACGGGGCAGCTTAACCTCTCGCAGTGTTTACCCTGACAATCAGTTGGATCCTTAATCTTAGCAACAACGACTTTCAGCTTGAAATGCAATAAACCTGCCTGGAATCATGGTCCTTTGGGCTGGCTAGCTAATAAAAAACAGTTTAGCCATTCCAATGCACCTTATTGACATAAATGGATAGTGACATGAGCTCTGGAAAACATACTCCAGTGTATGCATCCACTGATGCTATTTAACCCTTCAATGCTAGGGGTGGGCAGCTTGGGCTTCTGACCATGCCTGCTGACACTGATCTCTGAGCCAATATTTCTGTTCAGCCTCACGTGAGCTTTTAATAGTCCGTCGGCTGAAGGAACACTGCGGGGTTGCAGCACTCAGTCTGGCTCACAAGCCAGCTAACAAGTCCCAGTTTTGATAAGAAATGCCCAGTGGTATTTATTATGTATACCTAACGCGATACGATTCAGAGACTCACGTGCCCACATCTCTGATCAAACTTGCACGGTGTATTAAAACTTGCATTGAAGTTTCACCCACTTCATCGCTTTGCTCCAACTCATTATTGATTCAGGAATTGCTTTCTGCCTGCTCAGGAAGCAAGTTCTATGAGGATGAGGATGTATGGAGGTACCGGTCCCCAGTATCGTTTTTACAATATCCTCACTGAGCCCGGGACTGCCTTAGCTCAGGGCGGTCCCTCCGTCTGCTTTGCTGAACAGCACAGCTCAGATGTGCCCGCGAGTGCTTTGCAACGCTGCACTGGCAAGATTGCAGGGGGAAAGGAAGCAGCTCCTGCCACCACACCCCATGTCATCGCACACTCTCCTCCAGCAATGTCACCAAAGGTGACTCATGAGGACCCTCAGCCTCAAGGGCTTTTGAACAGGCACTCACAGACTGTCTGTCCCATCCCCATCTTCCGGACAGAGAGGCAGAAGGGTCCGCTCAAAGCGTTCACACCTGAAACTGATTTTGCTGACAGCAGCCTGCATTTAATTTATTTTGAGACCATCAACAGGTTGCACTTTCTGAGAGAGAGATTAGCAGCCTTCTTCCCAGGCAGGGCTTTGGAGAGGCATGAAGGAGAGAGGGGTTTTAGCCATGCCAACACCCCCAGGGCCTGCAAGGCCCCCCAAGTATCTTCTGAGCACAGCTGCTCTTGGTGGCCGAGTCCCTGGCGTGGTCTGGGCAGATGGAGGTACCGTGGGAGCATGACAGTGACCGGCTTGGATGCTGAGAGCACTGCTGATCATGTTGTATTTCAGCTGCTGGCTTGGAAGTGGGCACCGCTCACCATCCTTGAGCTGCTGAAAGGGGTTTGATTTTCATCACTGACAGCTCTGGATATTAAGGGGATAAACAAATATAAAGTTCTGGGAAGGGAATGTTTATAAAGGGTAAAAGGAGAACAAACACATTGGCAGTGAGAGTAACCCTGCAGGAAGGGAAGTGCATGCTTCTAGCTTGAGAGGGAAGGAAAACTTTGGGGCTCATACACAGCTTATGGTGTAGTAGTCCTAAAATAAATGCAATTGTGTTGAGCAGTCTTTACTAGCCTATGTACATGGATTTTTTTATAGTGAGAAAGTGGCTGAGACACAGTCCAGAGCCGTAGCTTTTGCTGCACAGCACTACATCCTGGGCTATGTTACGGTGGCCACTGCCGTGACAAAGCAGCATCAGAAAATCTGCGCTTAACTGGGTCTGTGCTCCCCAGCCCCGCATGAGTGTGCTGCACCAGAGGTTAATAAATGGGAAAACTAAAAATATCCTACTCTAGGGAAAACTGCAAACCTTGAAGGACTATCTCAATACCCCTTTGATTTCCTGTTGTAAAGGGCTTCCAAATGTTATAAGCTTTTAGTTTTCTTCCAAATGAAAACCAGTTCAAAACCATTAAAGGGCTGAGCTGACTTGATATGAGATGCAGACCTTTACATCTCCCAGAAACCTCAAAACTCCCCAGGTCTGGATCAGCCATTTCCATCCTACTACCCCACTTCAGAAGCATCACAACAGTATTTGCCTTCACCTGACATGGAGGAGCAGTCACTGGGGTGCTTTTGAAACACAGTCACAGTAGGAGAAACCACCCTGAATCCTCACTTAAGTTTCTGTTTTAGCTGCAGGCTTAGGAAAGCTCCTGATCCTCCTTTGCTGCTCTCCCCATCAAAAATGGGGATCATCATAGTAGCAATAATGGGTGTTGCTCTTACCCTGCTGACTTGACATGAGATCAGAATTTGGCCCTGCATTTGCAAAAAGTCATCTTCAAAATAACGACAGCAACAACTCCTCATACAGTGTTATAATTACGCTGCTGTTGTTGTTTTCATTTTTATCGATTTTCTGGCACCTCCAGCACAGCAGTTGTGAGAGCAAACATCGTGCAGTTTGACATGCTGCCAAGCCATCTCTGTGACGGTGAAATAACCACATTTTATTTATATGTCCGCTTTCCCCCCATTGTTTTCATTTAAACCGATGGTGTCACTGGCAAGGGTCTCTGCTGACATGTAGGATTTCCTCGCCACAGCCCTGTCTCAATGCTTCCCCACACAATGCAACAGTATTGAGATGTCAGTCTCTGTGCCTGATAAAGGTGTCAAGACAGATCCTGGTCGCAGCGACAACAGCACAAACTCCGAGCCCTCCTGGTGGTGGCGAGCAGTCCCCTCTGCCCTCGCTGAAAGCCAAACCTCCACGCTGCCCTGGCTTTTTGTACATGTCTCAAGCCTGAACAACCTTGGCTGGACTGTTACGCAGGTTGGGATTTTTGGGCCCCCTATGCAGAGAATTTTCAGCTCTGATAATATTTGCATCTATTTTTGGTGAATGAGCTGCTACATCAAGAGGGATTAAAGCAGAGCTGTGACTTCTCTGTACGAAGCAGCTCAGATCGCTTGTCAGCAATAAGTGATGCATGTCACTTAGGCAACTCGGCCGTGTCGGGGTCTCTGAGATGACCACTATATCCCAAATCATAACTACAATAGTGACTAGATCATCATAATAGTAACTAGACACAAGTGACCTTTAATCAGATTTTTGTTAAAGTAGCTAGTCCACTTAGCAGCAGCGCACACATGGGGTCTGCAGAGGCTGTGATTACTCCCATCAATAAAGAACAGCAATGCTGGGTGTATGGTGGGTGAAGTCACACGCTGGTGGCTTTGCTCTTGGGGTACAGTGCAGCAACCCCGCCAGGGGAGCGGGTGTGCTGCTCATTTGCTGTGGGGAGTCCTCAGGCTGAACCAAAGCTTTGCATGTATTTTCCATGCTGCCCCGACCCACGGATCCCAGTTCAGCCCCTCACCACCACCTCTTTGCAGAAAGCACAGAGTTACAGAGCCAGAAAAAGAAAGTTCACGGGTGGGTGTGTTTGGCGGCACACGGTGCCACTCGGGAGCCACAGTGGGAGCCCTGACGTGGATTTTGAGCCTGCTTTACTCTCACCTATATGGGAAAAGAGTGCCTGCCCCAGGGACTTGGCGGGAGAGCCCCCGGCCGCCCCCGTCCCCCGCCCGGCAGA
>NW_010114905.1:21976-28816 GCF_000699245.1 Pterocles gutturalis | reverse complement strand
TATGATTCTATGATTCTATGATTTGAAGGCTTGGAGCTTGATTGCAAATCAGTGTTGCATGTTAAGATTTTTTATTTTATTTTGGTTTTGATTCTCAGAGCACTACAGGAGGCAAAGAGAATGATTTCCATTACCAGCTTAAACATTTATGAAAAATAGATAAAAGTGACAGAAGACTGTCTGTATAGATACAAATAAGACAATAGCACTGTGTATCTAATTCCAGACTCCATGCTGCCACAATAACTAGTTCATTAAAAAGTATTTTGCTGTCCCTGGTGTACTTTTCATGAAAATATGGGAGTTTATTCAAGTGAGTGAGCACAGAGGGGAGCACTTGCAGAACCTCATTTTTGTTCTGATTATTTTCTTATAAAAAAAGAGATTTTTTCAAATTAATGCCTACTGAAGAGATGGAAAGAGAGCTAATGCAAACCTAGATGAAGTGCTCACAGACTGGACTCTCTCATGCTCTGTACTCAGGCAGAACTCCAACTGGCTCATTACTTCAAAAATCTTTGCTTGTGTTCAGCATCTGGCCTGAATCTATTGGGTTTCACCAAAAAACACAGACACAGTCTACTTGTTGGTTTTTTTTCTGTTTACTTCTACATCTAATTGACTTTAAATGGAAGAGAAAATATCAAGGCATAGGTAATGCCCAACTACGGAAAACACAGAATAAATCTTCATATGCAGTGAAAAATACGGAGCCACGGAAACAAAGAACTCAGCCTTACTGCTATTTAACATACTAGTTCCTTCTATGATCCCAGTACTTCATTTGTGTTATTTTACTTTGGACTCCATTTTGTGAAGCAGAGAGACAATAAACTTACCTATGCCTGTGAAGGACTTTGAGAACTACAATGAAAAACACTATAGTAGTGCTATGTGTTCTTCTGTTTTCGTTTGATAAGTTTTGGTGACTTACTATCTATTGAAAAGCTCAGGGTATCCGTAATGCAATGTTTGGCAGAGAATCACAGGGGATATTTGCAATAGGGGAAAGTCATTATCTTACAAATAGCGTCTTATCTTCTTTCCACTGAAGTTAGTGTGAGTTTTGCCAGTAATTTCAGAGGAAGTATGTCCATTCCCATAATCTTCTTTGAAAATTACACCCAGAGGAGAAGACAAGTAGAATCTAAAAACTGAAGTGCTCTTAGAACAGCATTCAGTGTTGTGGCAGCATCAATGCTGGAGACTTGCTTTGTTCTCTTGCTGCTATAAAATATAACCCCTTAGGCTTTACATCATAGTCACACTCATTTATATGTACAATAACACGGTCTTATCACATATTTCTAACAGGAATCCTCCCAGAAGTATGTGGCACAGATGCAGTTTGAAAGAGCTATTATTTTCCAAAATTTGAGCTATATTGTGTAACTAGTTCTTAGAGTGCCATTCACTTTGCTTCCATAAAGCCAGACTCGTGGTTTTTTTTCAAGGGGGAAATACTGAGTGGGATCCTGGATGGATAAACTATGTGCTTGTATCTCAAGATCAGAGAGTATTTCTACAGGTCCACCCCCTGTTTCTTTGCCCTGATGGCGTTCTGGTGAGATCCCACCTGGAGTACTGCATGCAACTCTGGAGTCCTCAGTATAAGAAAGATATGAACCTGTTAGAGTCCAGAGAAGGGCCACAAAAATGATCAGAGGGATGGAACACCTCTTCTAGAAGGACAGGCTGAGAGAGTTGGGGTTGCTCAGCATGGAGAAGAGAAGGCTCCAGGGAGACCTTATAGCAGCCTTCCAGTACTTCAAGGGGGCCTACAGGAGGGGCTCTGTCAGGGAGTGTAGTGATAGGACAAGGGGTAATGGTTTTAAACTAAACGAGAATAGATTTAGACTATATATAATGAAGAAAATTTTTTACAAAGAGGGTTGTGAAACACTGGAACAGGTTGCCCATAGAGGCTGCAGATGACCCATCCCTGGAGATGTTTGAGGTCAGGTTGGATATGGCTCTGAGCAACCTGATCTATTTGATGCCCATGGCAGGGTGTTAGACTAGATGACCTTTAAAGCTCCCATCCAAGACAAACCATTCTATGATTCTACAATTCTATGATTCTATTCACCCGTGTGGACAAATGTCATAGAGGAGGTTACAGAGTACATGACTGACAGTGTCTAATTGCATTTACCTTCATAAGCAAAAAAATTAGTATATGCTGAATACTCCAGAGAATATTACCAATCAGCCTTCAGAATGAGAATTCTGAGGATGACAAGAGTCATTAAAATTCAGGTTCTGAAACCAAGAAACCCAAAAAAACTGAGAAAAATGACCCTTAAGATTATATCATCATATTTCCATACCTTTAAAACCATTAACTCATTTGTGTTTTTTAAATACACATAAATATTTATTGTCTAAAGTAAAAGGGTTAAAATCTACATAAATAACACAGGCACAGCATTGACTTGGGCCCCTTTATTCTCTATGTATTTATAAACACACATTCAAAGAATGAAGGTGGGGAACAGGGAATTAATTTCATAGACAAATACTGCCAGGTTACATGTCTTGTATTATAGAAGACAGTTTTAAACTACCTGAAAATATGTCACTACCATTTCTTATTCACCCTTCATCTGCCGTGCAAGTCAATTAACATATGAAGCTAAGGTTTTACATAGCCCTTTCTCACTCCAGACCAAATTGTTATCACTGTTAAAGTGGTGTAAGTCTGGATGAATTACACTGGAGTCAACTGAATTATTTCAGAATTACAGCAGCACAGTTAAAAGAAAATTGCCCCTGCACGAGGAAATTGTTTGATGAGTTCTCTAGCAAAATGAAATGTATAATAAAGGAAGCAAGGCTCACGTATCAGTGAATTGAACATGGTCCTGAAGATGAGGTGGTAATGTTGATAGAGCAAGGGTGCAAAATTAATTATGGACTGGATTTTCCAGTACAGTACTCCTCTTGTCAACAACACAAAACCATTCTTGCCTGAAAGGCAGCCCTAGGAATACCATACCAGGGAAATGGGGATCTCGGTGGCAGCATGCCAGATGAGCACTGCCCTGTGGCAGCACAGCAGGTAAAATGGATGGCCAAAACAAGCAGAAATGTCTCTGCTCCGGTTCCTTATAACCTACACATGGTCAGCCACTTGGGGCTTATATCTACCTTAGGGCTGCTCTAACTCAACACAGAGAGAGCTGCTGTAAGTAGAACTACAGCAGAACTAGGTAAACGAAATTGAGTTATTTGCATTGTATTAAATTGTTCTCTGCACCTTTGAAATATGCATCTCTCCTAGGATCTGCTATTCTTTTTTCCGTGATTTCTATAAAGTATATGTTGGAAACAACTGCCTTCCTTTTTTTTCTAATACATTGCTAGAAATGTACCCATCTCTCTTTAATACAGCCTGAAGAAACTGGAGATGGGTCCTGTGGAAATAATAGCAGGAAACACTTCAGTTAAACTCTTTATTTTTAGTCATACACAGGAGGTAGCAAAATAAGGACAGTAGTTCCAACATGAAAATTTACTTCATCTGAACAATGTCATAAGGTTCTAGTTTCAATTTTAAGGGCAGTTTTCAGATTTGATGTGCTAATTGTTCAGACATTTTTTTCCTCTTGCTGCCAATCCTTTATGTCAGTGGTCAAATAACCTTTCTATGCTACTGTCATTCATGCTTTTCAAACTCTTCTGCCTTTAATATCAACACAAATTAACTGGGTTGGAGTGTAATAAATGGACCCATCAGGGACTAAATATTGAGAAGGTGACATTTTCAGAGGGAAACCACATTTTTGAGAGTGCACGTCTGTTTTATTTAGGTAGCTCTTCCCTTCTGAGTTGTTAGATTTTCTGTAGCATATACACATATAAATCACAGCTACAAATCACAGCAGTCCCTCCTAGCTCTGTGATGTCTCTGGAGACATGCAAGGGGAATCCAGAACTGCTGGTGACTCACCACTAAATTGGAACTACCAGGTAAGGGGGCATTTTTCAGAGGATTGTGGCTAGGACATCCATCACTTTCTGTAATTTACTTGTTCCCTGAAACAGCATGTAGCTGAGTCTTAACATAGCATAAACTACCTTAAGGTAATAGCTAACAAAAGATCCTCAAATCTCAGTTATTTCTTGTATAACCCCACTGAAGCCCCAGCAAATGTATCTAGTCCAACATTTTCTTTGTGTGCTCCTGATGTTTGTGCCATGAATTATATTTGTTGTAAAGCTGTGTGTCTGACTTCCCTTCTGCCTGCTAATGAACGTCTTATAGGAGTAGTTCAAAATTCCAGAAGCCAAGCAGCATGAAATAATCACACCATTCACAAAGGGTAGTCTGGCTCACATATTTTTCTTCCCTTGCATGTGCTTCTCCTGTACTCTGAGATGAAAGGTAGATGGGGAAGCTCTGCACACAGGGCTGCTATGGCCTGGGGCTACTTAACAGTTCAAGTGCAGTTCCCGGGACAAAGTTAGATTACAGAACTAGGGCTGTGACAATGCTCAAACCAATGTGTAATCTTAATTCCCAGTGTCAGAAAAAGCAAAGCAGCAAGGGCAGCTCAGGGAAATAGTGGGACCCAGCTGCATGCTTAACCCATGTCTCAGAATGACAGACTGGGACTTCCAGGGAGATATTCCTCATACGTGACCCACTCCCAGTGGTCTCCTTTCCTTAGCTCTCTACAGTAGCAGTTTGCCTTCAGGCTCTGGGCCCCACAGAAACTTTCCTATGCTATGTTAGAGTTAGACAGTTGTTTCTTCCTGTGCTCTTCCTGCTCTGTACCATCACAAAAATAATATAGCTCGTTTCCAGGAAACACAAGTAATAATAAAAAACAGAAGAACACTCCTCCATCAATTCTTAATATTTCCAGTCATTCAGAATAAACATGATAAGCATAGATTTCTCATAGATTGTGGCTGATTAAAGACTTTAAATAACTTTCTCATTGTTTGAGAAATCAATGCAAGGTGAAATTCTGAAAGGTACAGTTCTCACTCAATAAACCTATTAACTGTGATTGGCAAATTAGACAGCGTTTTAATCTTCCTAATATCCATCCCAAGATTTTTGTGGCACTCCATTTTTTGCTTTATGTAATTGGGAGCCTTTGAAGAGTTATTTAGTAGAAGCATTCACAGTGAACTAGTAATTGAAGACCGGAGAAAGAGGTGAAGAGAGAACAGGTTATTCAAAGAATGATTAACAAGACTGTTGCGGTGTATCCGTATATTACACTTGTGGATAAACAAGGAATTATCCCTTGCAATAATGCAGTGTTTGACATTTGTAAGAGACTCTGAGATCACTGAAGCATCTTTTTTTCCTCTCAATTCACTGGAGGCAATATAACTTCCTTCAGCAGTAACCTGAGAAAATTAAGTGGTTAATATAGACTTTGTATTTTAATTAACTTGCACATGAAGTTTTCCAAATTGCCACAGCTGGGTCTACCTGAACTCTGAACACACACAGACACACACACACACACACACACCCCTACCCAATACTGTGTGTGCATTCACTCATGGTATGAGCAGAAGCAACAATTCCACAAGCAGAAAACATTTTAATTCCCATTTGTGAGTGTGAATGTACTACTGTGACACTGCCTTATGGATGTGCCTTTTTGGCACCCAGGAATTAGATTTGTGAACAGCCATTAGGTATCTCTTTTTCTTTAATAAATGCAAACTTTATAGTTATCAGAGAAGATATATTCTTCTGACTTGTAAAGGGCTTCTGTAAATTCAGTGCTCCCTAATCATGAATTTATTAAGTCATTTCAATGACTCGCCTTTGTCTAATGCAAATGATCGTGCTTGTTCTGCTCATGTAGATCAGTCACCTGGTAGAAATGACACTGTCACCCTTAGTGTTGTTTGTGGTTGTGAGCAGTCCAGCTCAGAATAATCAAATTTCCAAGTCCTTCAGGACTCTGAAAATGGTGTAGCATCACTTAGTCTGCCTAGGAGGTGTCACGGACAGCACAATCATATCAGTGCTCCAACCCCAGCATCCACCGGCACTACCAAGGAGCTTCCTAAGGTACTCTTACCAAGGAGAGTCCACAGACACATCCCTGTGCTGATGTACAGGAACAGATGAATTCCCACCATGTCCCAGCTACTTGCCTTCTGCAAAGACTTGAACACAAATCCCTGCCTTACTATGCTTTTATTTGTTTGTGCCTTTGGTGTACATATGCACTTCCTAATTAGCTCTACCAAAAGTTGTCCCTCGAACTGTGTCAACACCACCCTGTGATTCACAAAGCAGGGATGATGCCCTGAAAACAGTTAGCGCTGTCTGAGCTCTTCCTGTACTGTAAACAACAAGGACTGCCAATTTTCCATCTTTCAGTCACACACCTTCTACTGGCATGCTTTCAAGTAAGTTATGCCTCCTTTGACCAGAAGAGTACAGCAAAATAGAAGAATAAAAGCAGAAATGGCAAGAACTGCCTTCAAGCTCAGGCAGCCACAGGGCACTCAAGAGAACTCATTATGGAGATGCAAAGTAGTTAAAGCTGCTGCAAGAACTTCATGAAATTCAAGACGATCTTGAGACAGACTTGACTGGGTACTGGAAGTTTTGCTCAAAATAAGAAATATTAACAAGGCTTGTATCTTCATAAACTTTAAGAATTATTTTTCCATTAATTCCCCTGATTTTCAGACATCTGAGGAATCATTTGAACCCGATTTCTAAATGTGTATCTGTTTTGCCAATCGATGGGAATAGCGCAGAGGACACAAGCACCAAAAAAACAGTAAACTTATTTTTACTTATATCCAAAGTGACAAAGTAATGAGGAAAATAGTACAGAGAAAATAAAGCAA
>NW_010114905.1:0-21294 GCF_000699245.1 Pterocles gutturalis | reverse complement strand
GGTTGTGAGGTTCATCTAGAGGTCAACTTTGGTTCAGGGCCTCACTGCTCAGACCCTGGTATTTCAGCATCCTCTTCAGCCATTGGACAACATCCTCCAGTTTAAGTTCATGTGATGGGTTAGCCTTTGGCTGGGGGCCAAACTGCACACACCCACTCACACAATTCCTGCCCCCACCCGAGATTAGGGGAAAGAATTAAAGCGGTAAATGGAAAAAAGGACTCGTGGGTTGAGATAAGGACAATTTAATAACTAAACTACAATAATATTGAAAATAATACTATATACAAATATACAAATGAGTGATACACAGTGATACTGTCCCCTCACCCAATGACCAAAGGCTCAGCCTGTTCCCGGCTAAAGATCCCAAAACCACACTCACTATTCCCTCCATGCAGGGGGAGTGCACCACTCCCAGAGGCACTCACGGAACAGAGACAACAGTCCGAGCATCCCAGACCGAGAGCTGACCGGAGTGGGGGGAAAGTGACCACCTGGCCCCAGCTAACGATCCCCCCAGAGAGGGATGGTCCCGAAACTCACAGAATGGAGATAACAGTCTGAGCGTCCCAGACTGAGAGCTGACTGGAGTGTGTGTGGGTGGGCGGGAAAGACCTTGGCAGGCACCTGAAGCGAGATGATCTGGAGCCAAAGGGAAAAGGGACGATCTACCGGAAGGGTCCTCACCTATATACTGGGCATGACGTGTATGTCATGGAATAGATTATTGGTCACTCTGGTTCTCAATCTAGTAACCGAAGAACAAATCCTAGGCTAGCAACCAGCTGTGCCTCTTCGCTCGTCTGCTGACCTTGTCAGCAGCACAGAACATCAGTTCTTATCAGCTTCTGCTGAGCACAAATCCAAAACACAGCCTCTCGCTAGCTAGAAAGTTGACTGTCTCTGCTTAACCCAGGACAGTTCATTAGGGCTAAAAGGATGACTGTTTATCTTTTTTCTCTAAACAACAGTCTATATTGGGAATGCTGCATCAGTGAAGTCATTAACAGAGTAACAAGTGTATAAAATGGATTAGCCAAGCCAGCTATTATCCTTCTTGCAAGTTCCTTTCCTTATAACAGACATAAGTAACATGGTTTCTTTTCTCCCATCAACAGAACAGTGCTAAACAATGTGGCAAATCTTAGTCATCATCTAAAGAGATGTTCTCAGCTGTCCATTTTCCAGTGTGAAGTTTTAAGCTATAATCACATACATATTTAGATATCAAAAAATCTGGGGCATGCACTAGGATTTTTGAAAGTACGAAGGTAAATAATGACAGATTTTGTTCTGGGTTCCTAGTTCATCAGTTCTGATGACATGCCAAACCTGAGGCACAAATCCACACTTTTAGACACTTAGATACCTGTAAAAAAATGCACATGGGTCTCCACATCAAGTAGCAGACTAACAACATCATATGATTAATCATACAGACCATTTGATTTTAAAATGGTCATAGTGAATGCTGCATATGTGCATGTACCTGTTGTATTTTTAAATGTTTCTCTGAGTCCAACTTTGTGTGTCCAAATCCCAGCTTACTGACTCACAGCAAGGGAAAGGTTAACATTTTCCACTTTCAACTTCAATCTTCTTATTAATAATTTCAGAACTTCACAAAATATTTTATCCCAAAAGTACACATATGCCTTCTCCAATATCCCGAGAATTATTTAGGTTTTTCATTGGACCCCAATGAATTGAATCTGAGTTGACTTTTCAGCACCTGCTGACAACTCTGTAGTTGTATTCATCATATATGATCAATACTGTAATGAGGTCACTGTTCTCCACTTTATCTTCTTACTCAGTTGTCTCTTCCTAAGCATTGTACAGAAGATTTTTGCAGTACACGTGATACCTGTGTAACGTGAAAGGAGACCAAACATATTCACTTTGTGAATGCAAATGGAACCCTTGAAACTGTTTTGGGCTGCTTTCTGTGTCAGGGATAATAGAGTAGCAAAGCCGGAAAAAAGATTTTAAAATGTCTCAATTAAAATATTCTAAGGAGAAGCAAACATTTGATAAATCTTTACAGTTTACTGGGAAGTTACTCCCCCTACCTTTTCTTGTTTAAGAACTGGAGTGGGTATGTCCAAGGCAAAGGGGTAGAAAACTCAGTTTTCTGGTAGGAAAGGGGACTTCCAAGGCTGCAGGTTTTTCTTACTGTTAGGGCTCAAAGCAGCAGGAGCCTGTGGATGTCAAGGAACTGACTTGCAACTGACAGGTCTGCCAAGGAATTAATATATTAGGACACTTTTAAAGTTAAATCTCAACTTTAAGTAGGAAGAAACAGAGCAATTTGAAAGAGGATCAGCAATGATTAAGCAGCACATGCAGCTGAAGAGACTTAATGTGGGGAGGCGTGAGGGGTGTGAGGCTCCTGACTTCTGGCTGGGGAGCCCCCCCTACAGTCTGAGCCCCCCTCCCTATCCCTGCGGGGGAGGTGGAAGGGATCAGCAGGGGCTATTGCAGATATGCTCCAGCATTTTCACCGACCAGGAATTCAAACACTGGCATACGTGTTGCTGCTGGCTGTAAAGCAGCTCCCTTGGTCAAAGACAGTACTTATTACCTCTCATTAGCATTCATTCCCTAAGTATATAACTAATATATTCACAACCTAAAAACCATAATGTTACACTGTAATTAATATCTAATACTGCATCTTTGTAACACACATATCTGAAGAACTTAGTGACTGAGTACTGACAACTGAGATGCCTCATGACTAATTTTTGAGCATCTTGTCCTCCAGTCCATTATTATAAAGTCAGAATCCTCTATTAGAAGACAACAGGAGTTTAGGAAAAAAACACAAACCTCTGTGGCCGACAGGATTGGACATGCAATACCCAGATCAGTGATTTTTCTATTTCTAATTCCAGCATGGACCTAGGCATTTTATTATAGCTAAAATATCTAAATGTAGATTTTTAAATAACACATAAAGATTTCTGTTTTAGCAAACTATAAAAATATTTGCAGACTGTTGTGCTAAAATCAGTTTCCCTGAAAAGAGACTAAAGATGCACAGACACCAGAATGAGACAGGAAGGATGGTCCAGCAATTAGGCCGCAAACTAAATGAGAAGATTGTTTCTTAGTTCTGCATCTTGCACATTTCGTGAGTGACTCAAGGACTGTATTGCCTGCATGTTCACCCTTTTCAGAGTGCTCTAGGTGGCTTTCCCATTCTATGCAAAAATCTCAGGCAAAGTAATCTAGCAAGTGTGGCAACCTGCCTTCACACACATCATAACTGCTCTGAACATCGGTCCTGAACTCAGTGGCTCACTTACATATTAGCTGATTGGGCTGGAAGCTTACGTAATTAATTAATTAATAACGAAAACAAGGCTGGAAGCTTAACCACAGAACAGTGGTGGTTGTCCTCACAAAGTAACTACTTCAAGCTCAAAAATTATTTTGAAAAAATCAGTATGCAACTTACTCATAAAGAATTTTTAATAATTTTAGCATTAACAAGAAACCTATAAAACTGAAAGAATATCCATTTCTTCTGTAGTCCTGGACATCATTACATTCAACTGATGCCTGAAGCACAACCTAATTACACAGATTTTTCAGATAGAGCCTCTTCATTTTGTATGCTTTTGTCAATCCAAATCAATTTAGCACACTGCCTCCAGAGCCCTTGAACACACCAAGGCTCTTATAGCCAGTTTCTGTGGCAAGGGCTGAAAAACTCCAGTCAGGTTTCCAAAGCAGCAAATCCCCAGGAGCGTTGTAATAGCTTAGTCCATGACTGCTTGCTCAGTTCTCCCACATAAAAGATTCTGCAGGTGTTTCCTTACCAAGTTAAGTGTGAAACATGAAATGTGCCAGTTGGTCTGCAGAAGGGGTTCCAACTTTCTTATGTCCAAGGAAAAGAGGAGTTTGTTTATTTATTTTGTTGGCCCTCAATGAAATTGGCCCTCAATGGCCTATGAAAACCAGACTGGTTGTCTATCTACCCTCTGCCTTGGTTCATACATGAGCTCTGCCTGAGGCAGGTAAAAGAGGCCAACCTTGCAGTCACCAAATCTGCATGGAAGAGATTTGGTCATTAGCTTTCTGCCTTAGTAGCTAGCTGCTGGAAGAAACATAATTTATCAGAAAGCTTTTTGAGCCTGACATGCTTTTAGTGGCTGGATTTTTTCTATTGTCAGCAGAAGAGCACTGTGGTGAGGTCTGCCAGCAGCACTGTAAGCTGGAGCACAGCCAGAGTTTCTGCCATAAACCTCAGAGGTATGTTCACTGTTATGTAATAACACTTATCACAGAAGATCCCAAAGTGCTTTGAAACTACACAAGGTATATTCAGGGAGTGATTAATCACCAGAACTTCTCCAGGGCCCAGCTGTCCCTACACAAGCTGTCAGCTTCTGGGGTCTTAAATAGCAACATCTTCCACTCAGCTTTTAAAAGCATGGGGTGGCTCATGTCTATGCTCGACTAGCTCTTGTCTGTGGGGTTTTCCCTACTTAAAATAGAAATAGGAAACAACAGTAATACTGAGCATCATCTTGGCTCAGTCCCTTGCAAGTGCTTATTTACAACACAGACATATATGCTTGCCAGTTTTTGAAGACCAACCTGGTACAACCCCCTGAGCTGTTGAAATCTGATTAAATCTTCACCACAAATTCTTCAGGACCTGACCGGAGTTCCTATGTCCTGCAAAGATCTGAGCTACCAAAATTCTCCTAGATCTGAGGCAGCTTGGATTACTGCCACTTCCTGAGCATTTCTGTCACAATTTGTCATAGTACATATACATATCTGAATATTACCTTAAGGCTTTGAAATAGTTCGTGTGAACATTGCCTCCCTCTCTGCCTTCTGCTGCAAATAGTTAAACTGTTTCAAGTAATTTGCAAGTTATTTCTCATTCCCACTTGAAATGGGTAATAACAGCTATCTTCATTTTGGAATCCTTCAGAGTAAGGGATAGAAGAGAGATTATACAATTGCAAGGTTGGGAGAAGTTTCACTAAAACTGGTATCCTTAAATGCTGAGAACAGTGAAATAAGATCATAAACCTGTTGAATAACATTAAGATTGCTTTTTTTTTACTCAGAACAGGAAATGACTGCCATAATACTGCCAAACTAATGAGCAACCTGAGGCACTTTAAAATAAAATCCAGTAAGTGTGAATCACGGAAAAAAACCCCAAACAAATATAAAAATAACAAGCCAGTAGGACATGCCTCCCTAGGACTGAGGGAAAGCTACACAGGCACAAATAGCATGATAAAGAGAGTTACAGTCTCAACACATAACCTAATCTCATACCAGAAAGAAGACAGCAATACCTAAAGGCTAAAAACCAGTAAGAATTATTATTTACAATTAGCTTAGATGTATCAGGGATATTTCATCAACTGAAGTAGCTACAACCAGACCAAAAGCTTATTGGCATTCTGCTGGAATTCCAGTGGGCTTGATGATCTCAAGGTCTCAGGGTCTTAAAATCACCACACCACAGCAGTACTCTAAACAAGAAAAGAAAGCGGTACCCTTCCACTGCATAATAGCAACAAACAGGTGAATGCTCCTCATCAAAATAATCAACCCAGTATGCCATTTAAAGGGAAGTTCTGTCCTGTGAGCTCTGGCACTGCTGTTTGATGGACAGTCATTTGTTGTTGGCTAGAATGAAGCAAAATCCATTACCAGGCATCCAGGTTTAATTTTATGACAATCAACTAAACTACAAGAAGAAAACTAGTGTTAAGTGAACACACTCATTTACAATACATAATTTCAAATCATAACACCCAAGAACTGAACCAACTTAGAAAGCTGTTATTAAAACCAGTACAAAAATTAGGACAGAACAAAAATTCTTGGTGGTTTCTCCTGCCAGTAACTTAAGAAAAAATTGTACCAGCCCAAGACAATTTGAGATGTGCAATTTCTTTGTTATTCAGAATTACAGGAGGACAATTACAACACTATAAATGCTCTAGCAAATTATCTCAAAAAAAAATATTTGAAGTACTCTATTTCCAGAAATTTTGTGATATGAGATGCTTATATTTCAGCACAAGCCAGTTCAAAATGGAACACTGACTCTTTGTGAAGCTCAGTTTCCTAAGAACTGATATTTATGCACCTGTGCTGTCTGTGTAAAAGACAGAAAGACAGGCTCATGGCATTTTGCATTAAAAATATTTAAAAGGTATTGTAAGAGAAAATAAAAAATAATCTTTCCTAAAATGATTTTTGCAGAATCAAAAATGTGCCACACCTTATGCTTTCCTCAAAAACTCAACCTGGTGAACCAGTGCCTTCTGATGAAACTATCTTTTCTTTGTAAATAAAATCAGTTCAATGTGCCATATGCAATCTCAGCACAGTTTGTTCCTAGCAGATACTGTGTTTCACGCAAGTATTCATAACCTACACTGAATAAGATGACTCCACTACCCAAGAAATAAAAGATATCTGAAAAAGATGACATAAACCAAAACAAATATAGCAAGTTTTTGACCAGTAAAACACCTTGCAAAACACATACATTATCTAAGGACTTAAAGGCAAAAGCACAGCACACAGAGATTAGGAAGTGATACAGCATGGTGGAGACTGTAGAATTGAAATAAAATATTCATTTGGCTCAAATTTTTGTAAAGGCAGTATATTACAATTATCATTCACATACATACTAAATGACAACTTGCTGCCCCAAAAAGCGATGTCTGAGCAAACAGAATGGAGGGGGGTGATGGTGAAAAAACAAGTAACAGCAGGATGAACTGAATAAGACCACGCAGGGCAGATGTCCCCCGAATAAAACTAAGAGGCAAGGCTGTTTCCTTTCCTGTCATTTTGAGTTCACTGATGCCTTGATTGACAAGAAATGTGTGATTAGCAGTGTAAAGGTCAGATCTCTAAAACATACGGTATTGAGAGTGCCATCGATCAGAAAAGCTCATTTCCATGGGTGTGCTGGGCGAGAACTGGGGCAGCAGGTCTCATCTTTGAACGCTCTGCCCAAAGGGAGTAGAGGATGTGCTGCTTCGGTACTGAGACGCTTCCACAACACAGCTCCTCTCTGCTGGGTCACCAGTTACATCGTCAGCTTTCACAACTGGTTCCATATTCTGGAAGCATTAAGGAAACACTAAAAAAAAAAAGGGAGAGAAAACAGTTTTAACACTATACAAATATTTTTTAAAGCCCTAGGCCAGGTGCAGTATTTGATATTACTCTTACCTACCTACCCGCTTTTACTTACTAATTTTTCGGTTTATGATGCCGCCTTAAGGAATATGCATTAAAATAAGCAAGACATGAAGCAATCCATGTATTGATGACAACTCTACAAAGTCTTAAGGAGTTGCTTAGATCAGAAGAAAACACACCTGTAATAACCTGAGAACTTCACAATTATCCCAACTATCCTTTGCCATTGCCTCCAGACAGGTACATTTAAAAGGGTTGATTTAACTCAACAATACATTTTTACATTATTCTAGAAGTCTGCTTGAGTAAAAGATTTTGGAATCAATCACTACAACAGTGCAAATTAGCTCCATAAACCAATGAAGAATTATGGGAGTCACGTTTTTCTCAACATGAAGGCAAGACAGTCAGCACAAACAGGGAAATTTCCAAGAGAAAGTGTTGCTTTTTCATTCTTGTCTTTGACTCAGCATCAGCTGAAGCTTCCAGTGCAGCAACTGTCTTGGCAGTAATGAATTGCTCATAGCAATTGTACATTGTTTTATTACAGCAGTCAGTTTGCTTCATACCATAGACAAAAAAAGCATATTTAACAACACACACAGACAATGTGGCCGCTTGTCACTACAAGCAGAGTGTTCATGCGATCTCTGGTGTTGGGGATAGCAAAAAGCCACTCGCCTTTGACCTTCAGATTCATATTCAAGGTTTTCCACAACTGCGAGTTAAGTGATAGCTAAGTAATCATACCATTGGCACTGAACTTGTTAACAAGAGAAAATCATTGTGTACAAAAGGCCCCATATGGTTAAGTACGTATTTTTAATAGAGAAAATAATGAAGCTGTCTCTTTCATTACACATTAATGGCTTCTTTATTCTCTGCAGGAAAATAATCAACCATGGAATAGAGAATATAGAATTAGACTCTTGTGGCAGTTAGTTGCAGATCTACTTTCAGGGCTTGATATTTGTCTGGGGATTTTCATGTTAACAAATCTGCCTAATAAAAATATATTTTAGGGATTTATCACTTTGAACTACAACAGGAAATGGAATATTAGAATAAATATATGACTGGCTGAAAGCAATCCTGAATATCCAGATATCACAGACTGACTCCAGATTTGGAACCCATTCCCACTGAGGCTGAAGTATCAGCCTGTACCTGCAATTAGAGATATGCTGAAGAAACAGCCTGGATTTTAACGGGCTTGCAAAAGCAAAGCATTTGATTCTGAGTCTTTTAGGAGTCTTTTCTTCCTAAGCTAACCACACACATATGTTGTTTGCCGTGCAGCTATAGAAAGCCATTTCAGTTATTTTTTTTTCTAACTCTGGTTAAAACTGTGTGCTCACCTGAAAGCAAATTTCTTTTTCCTACTTGGCAGTAGGACTACCTAGCAAACAACAGTGCTTTATTTCTGTCTAAAAGAATAATTCCAAAATTGGCAGGACTTCAGAGGACCTGCAGGTCATTAACTTTATGAGCCATATTTTTAAGACAAATATTCGATTCTTCAAATAAACTTAAGGACAAAAAAATCAGATTTTAGCAGATAGCTTGAGAAGTGAATCAAAATCACTATGTAATGTTTGCCCTAACTAGCAAAAGCATTACAAAAAGAATATGATATTTTCTCACAGTAAGAATATTTCCAGTGAAGACACTAGCTTTGTTTTTTTTAGCAGGAAGCAATGTAGTCTTATACTTGGATGTTAATACTTCATTAGCTTTGCTCATTTGTTAGGATCCACCAAAGGTTCAGCTGCTGTCGAAACATCAGCTGAAATACTCCCTTCTGTAACTGGATACATCAACATACTAGAAGCAATGGTTTCAATGCTATTATGAATTTTAAAATATTCTATTTTTATTAAAAACAACACTATTATTCTGGGCTTGTCTTATTTCAGGTAACAGATTATATCAGCTAATCAGATGTAATTCTGGAGATTTTACCTACTCAAACTGAAGAATTCTTCCACTGATCAAAAAATTTTTGAAGGCTAGCATTGTGGTCCATTTTGAGTAGAATGCCAGAAGACTAAAAAACACACATCTCTAATGATGAAAAGTAAATCTATTACAACATACAGTGTATTCATACAGATTAAAGAGTATCTTCTATAATCTTCAACGTTGATAAAAATACATTTTTGCTAATATTTGAGGATGTTAGGAAATAATTATCTGTTGTTTAACCATAGAAATGTCTTCTGTAAGTTCTCTGCCTCCTTCAGTGCTTCCAACAGACAATACTAGCAGATTTTTCTCTTCATTACCAGTCACTTTCAGAATTTAACTCTTAGGACCTAACTGTATTAATAGTAGTAATCACATGTTCTCCAGGATGATTTTTCAGAATCATTTTATAATTTCATAAAGTACATAGATTTAAGTGATATTTCTACCTTAATTTTAGAGATGGAAAACAGAGAAAGAGGCATATTAAAGCCAAAACATTTCACAAATTTGAAATACACTATTTGTGTATACCTGAGACCTTATTTTGTGGGAGTTTTGCATTGCGTAGCACACTGTACAGAAAGAATGGCTCTCTCTTATTTCATTTGCAGTTACATTTAGGTCTCATCAGATGTTCTGGGAATAGGACCCCATGAGATGAACTGAGTGTCTATAAAAAGCTGACATCTGCCACAGGCCAGGGTTTGGTCAGCTAGTGTAGAAATAAATAAGGAATCAGTGGCAGAGGCAGGCCACCGCCCTTTTCAAAAAAAAAGGAACCAGTGGCAGGGGCAGGGCACCTGCCATTTCTTCCAGATAACATCCAGCTACAGTAGCAGACCCCTTTCCTGCAAGCTGCTGCCTTGCCCAGCAGGTGCCTTTGCAACCCTGCACCATGCAAGGGAGGGTACTCCCTTCCTCCTCTGCTCTCTTGTGTGGTCATTGCTTGGCTGCAAAGCAAGCCCCTCAGTCATGCTCACTGCAACAGAAGGCATAATGAGGAAAAACCGTCAGCATGAAATTAAAGTTAAATGAAGTAACATATACAAAGTGCTGACCTAAGCCGCGCTGGCAGTCTTAATAGTGAAGTTCTGTAACCTTTGGCCAAGTTGCTCTGCACTCAATAATAATATGAGCACAGATTAAAGGGAATCTTTTCTTATTTGTTTTTCTTTAAAAAAATACAGAAAATAGGAGAAAGCTCATATTGAGCTTTCTTTTTTGAGCATGTCATATTTTCTCCCAAAAGTCACTTCCAGGCTTTGGACCTCTGCATCCACCACTCTGCCTCTGGAGCTACTTAATGACCAGTCATAACAAGAGACTGTGATGCCCCAGAACTGATGATCACTAGGGAGGGATAAAAGACGTACTTTCCCCATGGACTCCCTCCCCCAACCTCCCTTTCCTCACTCCCTGGCTTCTGGTCCCAGCCATGCCTTTTTCCCCATCCACCCCAGTTTCCAGACACAGCACTGGCTGTCCCTGATGTTCACTGTCGCTTTCCACCCCCACCTTCCACTCCCTGCCCCCCTGCCCAGCTGGTGATCTCTCCTCCACAGCCTCTATACAGCATCAGAGTTACAGTGACAACTATATAGAACACACTATAGTACAGAGAAGTGCCATTCTTCTGATTCTGACCTGGAGCAGGTGAAGTTGTTTATAACCCTTGGCTGGAGCATATTCAGTTGCTTTTTAGGGATAGCATTAGTATCCTGGTTCTATAATAATTAATTTGCTTCTAGTTTATAGAGGGTAAATTTGTAATAGTTTGTTTCTAAATTGAAGCATTATTAAGATAGTCCTAGCCTCTAAATAAATAGGATTTAATTTCTTTATATAGACATTTACACTATTATGTGATCTCTAGTGACCAAGATAAATTTACGTTTACTGCATACATGAGAACATTTGAAATTTAAGTGATGCTTGCTGGTGGTTTAAATCACCCAGGTTTCCCTCCTCCTTTCTGGCATGAATGCTGACATGCAAAATCAAACATTTGCTTTCCAAGAAGGTGCTTTGATATAGATCTGTTGTCATGCATCTCATTTATTCACTTCAAATTTCAATGGGTAACAAACATGAAACAGGAAGAGCACTGATAAATCAAGTTTGCCTAAAGACTAAATGCATATTCATGGAAATGTCTTGCTCTACAATCATCTGTTGGTGGTATTTGGAAAGGACACTTTAATTTCAGGTCTCCAAGAGCTCCACAAATAGTAATTACTCATAATGAAAGAAAAAGTACTTCTAAAAATACTGTGTGCCAGACGTGGAGCAGAAGAAAAACACAAAGCTTATGCATAATTACTTTCCACAAATATTTGCAATATTCCACACTGTGGTACTTTCTAACACTTATATCACTGGTTTCCTTTTTCTTATGGGGCTTGACCTTTCCAGGTAGGCACCGCACAGTGAGTGTGCTCATGTTTTAAAAGAACTAACATATCAACCACCAAAATATTAGTTAAAATGCCCCAGGGACTTCAAAGTACCCTGGCAAGAGTACTTAAAGAGTTGTTGCAACAGTTCCACTGCATTTACTGAAATTGAAGAGATGTATGTCTGTCATCTCGACTGTCAGAGCACATGAGCAAGAGTAAACTTGAAGTTTGTAAAAGAAAACTTGTCCTGCCACAGTAGGGACAGATCTGTGGTTTTCGTCCTAGAGTGAGCGGAGCTCAAAGGCACAGCAGGAGCTCTGGGTTCAGAGAATGCCAACCACATTGAGTTTTGAAACTCCTGCTGCTAAAATAATTCAGGAGCTGCACTGATAGCACTTCTGGAGCTGGGTGGATGCTGGCTTCCACTAACCAAAGCCAAAAGTTCCAAATGTACAAAGAAAAGCAGAAGTACAGAAATTCAATTTAAAAAAAAATAAAATAAAATAAAATTGGGCAGGTGTCCAGCTTTGTATTTTTGCTATTGTTGTCTGATGTCCTGAATGTAAGACCAAGGGTCAGGAACACTGGAACATAGACAGTCTGCCTATTGCACTGAGCTGGGTTTGTACTGCAGCCAGTTTAACAATCTCATCTCTACAGGCAGCAAGTTTGTGGCATTGGACACTTCTTACAGATCCATCAGCCGTTGAAAATCAGCCACTGTGTTCCTGCAACCTTTCATCACAGCAGCAATCAAAGACTACAGTTCTTGCTGACATTTCTGGGCATCTGAACTTCCCTAGCATGAAAACAGCTTTCAAACCTGCTAAAGCTAGAGAGGGGACTTGTCCTCCTTTCAAATGCTCCCCAGGCTGTTCCAGCTTCTTTACATGGTTTGCAGCAGTTTGAGGATCAGTCCCAAATCTGCACCAGTCATCATCATGATAGACAAATTTGTTCTGTCTTCTACCTCTGCTCTTTGAAGAGCCTTGTGCCCCAGAAAAAGCCCACAGGAACTGATTCTGTGGAGTTTTTTTTCCATTGGCTCCTTTGAGGATGAAAAGAAACCTGTAAGAGAGCTTACCTTACCTTTCCCATATTATTCACCTGCAGAAAGATTTGCCACCATCAGTTTATGTCTAATTACTTCTCTGTCATTCCAATTAGTGTCTGCATAGGAAGCCAGTACCTGAAGGAACTATCTGAGGCATAACAAAACCTATCTGATTTAGTTATCTTTCATATCAGATGTCTGGTATTGGGCCACTATATCAGTTACAATCTACGTCAATTCCCTGTAGCTTTCTGCACCATTGAGATGGACATTTTATAGTGGCAATCAAGCACAGTCCCAGCTCTGCCCTTGAGTCCATCTCAGAGAGATGTTGTTGTCATCTTTGCTTTGAACATTGGCCCTTACCTTTTACGGGCTCTGCAGACTTTCCCTTTGTGTCTAATATGACCTTTGGAAACATCAGTGTAGTTGTGGTGGTTCAGATCCCAATTTTTTGTTTAGTTTACTGGTAATTTGACTTCTTACTTTTTGAAGGAATATACTCTTTATAAAAGTTGTGTTAAGGACATCCAAGACTTATATCGCTATATTTTTATCCATACTTACTGGTGTTAAAAAGGTGATATCTGCAATTTAATAACATGCATAGCTCAGTCCATATCTTCTGCGCTATTTTGTGGTTGAATCATGAGTAATCATGCCCCAAGTTTGTGATTATTAGACAGAAAACTGTTGTTTCCTTAGAAAATGGGTTAGTTCTCCAAAGTCACATAAACAATGTGGGGAGGTTTGTTGTTGTTTCAGTCATGTTATTACTTTCATAAAAATTACCTTCATATCAATAGGTCAAATATCCCAACACAATATTGTTCCAGGGAAAAAATCTTGATCGATTGCACAGCTTGGCTTTATCATAACTATTTCTGGAGGTTCTGGAGAGACACTCCTTCTTAGATAAGTGCCGCATAGGAGAAACAAGGAGGAATAAAACAACTATTGTATGGCCAACAAAAAAAAAATCCATCTGAAATAATACATCAAAAAAACTAATACTAAGGCCAACAAAGAAAAAGAATTTAAAATAAAGGTGAAAATAAGAAGAAAGCTTTTGAAAGGTAGATTATCATGTATAAAAATAAACTATGCCTCATTGGCCAATATTTTTTAAAAATCTAGGAAAATTTTGTTCTTTAGGCCTCTGCGTAGCTGACAGCACATGACTTAAACAGAGATGGATTAGAAAATTTTCACTCCACTGCCACACTTTCTGACATGAGTTTCTTTGCTGACTAATCCATTAATGCATTCCTTGTAGGCAATCTGCTTATCTTAATATTCTTTCTGTGGAGGTCTTTCCTGTACACTTGGAAGCTTTTTCTTCATAAATTCAAGATAAATTCCATAAAACATTTGCATTTTTAGCTAAAAAAAGTTCTAATCTTTCTCAGTTTTCCTTTGAAATAATAAAAAAACAATCTTATCTAATGACCATCTTTCCGTTTAATTCAAGATTACATAAGCTGTCTCGTTGTTCACAGCACATTTTTTCTCATATTTGCCTGGGAAATAAAAACATGGTAAGATTTACCTCTCTCATAATATTTACAAATAATATACCTATGTCAAAAATCTAGCCCCACAGGTCAAGAGTAGAAAAACCACTGTCAGTTGTTGGCTCTTCCAAAGCATCCAAAGAGACTGTACCAGCTCTTCAGCTATCCATCAGCCCTTCCAAAGCATTTAGATCTATCCTTGCCGTCCCTGTTTTCCAGGGATAGTATATGGTTGATGTATAATGTTATCCCTCCTTACCTCATTTCTCTCTCTCCTGAACACTGTGGATCTCAGCCTCTGTATTCTGGTCATAACTGTATTTCTTATTTACCACAAGGTCTATTTGGTTCATTTTGGTAGTCACTTCATATTATTGAACACAGAGGTCTGTACTGAAATAGGTGTAAGTACATAATAACCAGCTATTCCCAGTCATTGCACACACCCTCTCAACTCCATAGTGAATGGTTAACAAATTGACTCAAGAAGTAAGGCACACCCTGATCTCCTGCCACACCTTCCAGCAGAAGCTTTGGGACCTTCCTGGCCCAGAGGCACACGATCACTGTCCAGAACAGCCTCCGGCAATGTAGACCTGCCCCACTTGGCGTCAAAGACTAGGAATCTTACCCTTAGGTGACTGCTTGTCATAGTATAAACATATCCTGTAGTGCTCCAATCTGCATGTAGCCAAAGTAGTGTACTTTTTTGTTTGTGTACTAAAGAATGTTTTACTATCAGTTTTGCATTTTGGTGGGTATGGGATCACAATAAGTGGAAGTTACTTGTCATTCTCAGGTTCCTTACTGAGCACCCTTCTGTCCTTTAATGGGAGGTTTATAAGCAGTAGTTTACACACAAGATTAAGTACATTAGCAATTTCAAATTCTAAAAGAACTACTGGATTAATATAATCTAATTTTGCCTGTTTGAGTACTATTCCGTTGATTGATTTTTTTGTTCCTCTCTTGAGCTGACCCCAGACAGCAACTGCACCCACAATTCTCTCACTCAGCTGCTCCCCAGTGGGGTGAGGGAGAGAATCAGAAGGGCAAAAGCTCGTGGATCAAGATAAAGAGAGTTTAGTAACTGAAGGGGGAAAAAAAGAAAATAAAAATAAATGTTCTGGATTGACCCAATACAGTTCCAAAATCTTAATTTCTTTTGTTTCAACAGTCTTTTATCACCATTGCCTATATTGTCTATCTGATGATCTTACCCCCTTGCAGTCTCTCTTAGCTGCTGTATTCTGTGGCATATTTTTCTCCTTCATGTCTTTCCTTTCTGTGAGTTAGTGCAAGTAAGTGCAAATAAACTGTGTCAGTTTCTCCTTCAAGCATTATTGTTGTTTCTGAAGCTAAAATTCACATTCTCAGTTACAATATTCGACAAAATCTTGTATTCAAGAAAGTTACATAAATCCTTAAAGTCTAAGAAAACAATTTTTCCATATTATTAAGAATCTCATTTGGTTTTCATGCCAATAGAATAAATTTTATTCATTTTATCTTATTGTTCATGATGCTCAAGAAAAAAAAAAGTTCACTAGGAAAAAGTTTCACTAGGAAAAAATAAGCAGAGGGAAAAGAGAAACAAGTATTCTCCCACTCACATTAAACAAACAATATGGTTTGGAAAAAAAACACGATTTTTGAAAGGTTTTGGGAAGAAGAAATCAATAACTATGTTTCCTCACACACATTTAAAAAGTGTTTTTCAATACAAGTGTATTGAAAAAACAATTTTAAAATAGCAATAGTAAACTGATGAAAAATTGCAACCAATTCCATATACATTGGATGATTCATATGTATAAGACTCTACAGGGTTGAAATTGTAGGCTGGATTTTATTTCATGCCTAAGGGACTGTTACTTTTTTTTCCTTAGCACTTAGAGCTCTTGGCAGAGGGTAAGGGACACACTGGTTTGTCAAAAAACTGTAGATCTGCCAAGGATCTTCTTGCAGTTTCCCAACTCAGTGAGCTGTGCGTTAATGCACATCACAGCCGCTGAAGCTGTACCCTTGCTATGGCAGCCACAAGCACAGGAGGAGCCACTGGGAATATTCATCCCAGCTGGCTGCACGACCCGTGCATGGTACTCGCTCAGCTCTTTCCTTCTTGGCTTGTGAAGACTGGGCTGTGACAGTTGTGACCAGGCATCCCTAGATGCAGCCAACCTCCTGGTCTCTTATCAATCAAGTTTAAAGTCTTGGTAATCTACTTCTGATTTCATTAATATTTTTGGTCATTGGCATCATAATGGCAGCTGGCAGAGGTCAAGCATCCTTGCCATTTTATTAGGTCCATCAAGTAGCCTTTGACAGTCGTTATGAAAATACAAATGAGGTACCATGGGATCTCAGACTACCTATTCTGTGTTAACCTCTCATATGCAGGTTCTTGTCGCCAGTGACCATGACGTAGGTCACCAGAGACTAAGCTAGCTCAAATTACCTTGTATTTACATAGCAGCAATGGCTAGCACACAGGGGAGCTTAGGTCTCACCCTACCGCTGCTCTTTCAGCAGAAAAAAATGCAAGGTAATCTGAGTTAGTTTTCACCGATACACAAGTGTTGAATTCCCTCCCTTTACTGTGAGTAGGAACAAGGTGACAAACTGTTCTGAACAAAGGACTTTAAATCTCTAAAAGCTTCAGAAATGTTAGTTTTCTGCCCAAGCAAATCCAATTAGCTGTAGAAGTGGAGACTTATCCACCAAGAGTTTTCCTCTTTCCATAAACATCTACCAGTATTTTACTACTTTACCCATACTGACAGTGCCAGTTCTTGAGGATATGTTACTCCTTAGCGTGATGGGTTAGCCCTTGGCTGGGGGCCAAACCACACACACGCACTCGCACAATTCCCACCCCCCCACCTGAGTGTAGGGGAGAGAGTTAAAGGGGTAGTATGTAAAGGTTCTGACGGGACAGGACCAGCCGGACTGACAGATCCTCTAATGTTGACTAGCCAAGTGGCTTTCGCTAAATGTGTATCCCAGTTTTTGGGGTAAAGGGAAAAAAGGACTCGTGGGTTGAGATAAGGACAATTTAATAACTAAACTATAATACTAAAAAAAATAATACTATATACAAATATACAAATGAGTGATACACAGTGATACTGCCCCCCCCACCCAATGACCAAAGGTTCAGCCTGTTCCCAGCCAATGATCCCAGAAATACACTCAAGATTCCCCCAGATAGGGGGTGCACGGCTCCCAGAGGCACTCATGGAACGGAGATAACAGTCCCAGCGTCCGTGTCTGGCCCCAGCTAACAATCCTGGAGAGGGAGGGTCCCGAAACTCACAGAACGGAGATAACAGTCCGAGCGTCCCAGACCAAGAGCCGAACGGGGCGCGGCTGGGGTGGCAAAGGGAAGGCCTTGAGAGAGCAATCCAGAGCCAGAAGAGAACTGAAAACAAAAGGCCTCAGAACCAAAAGGCGAAGGGACTATCCCCCGGAAGGCTCCTCACCTATATACTGGGCATGATGTGTATGTTATGGAATAGATTATCGGTCACTCTGGTTCTCAATCTAGTAACCAAAGAACAAATCCTAGGCTTGCAACTGGCTGTGCCTCTTCACTCATCTGCCAACCTTGGCAGCAGCACAAAACATCGGTTCTTATCAGCTTCCTTCTGAGCATAAATCCAAAACACAGTCTCTTGCTAGCTAGAAAGTTAACTCTCTCTCTGCTTAACCCAGGACACTTAGAAACAGAATATTCCAGCCACCTGAAAAGAAAATCATGTCCCTGTTGTATGTCAGGAACCTGCAATATCAGTTTGAGGGCGACAGCAAACATAGTTTATGTGACTTTTAAAATATAAATAAAATAAAATACTTCTATGTCATTCACAGTCATTTTTAACAGATTTTTCATGTTGCTTTTTTCCTTAATAGTTCTTGTTTTATAACATACTGAGCAAGTCCTTTGCTGTCCCCAAATGAGAATATAACATATTGTTTCATTCTACAGTGCCACCTGACTGCAACACTACAGAACAAGTGCTCCACTTGCTAATTAGAAGTACCATACAATTTGACAATGCTTGCAAACAGTGCACAGGAAAAAAGCATCAGCATTGTTGCTGGCCAGAATGTCCAAGGGACAGTAGAAAGTGAGAGATGTAGAGCTTTACATGGACCGCATTCTCCTGTGAGGCTGGAAGCTCCTTAGGAACTGCAACATGTCTATTGGAGCTGTTAGTTAGTCAGACCTTTTTCTGTCAAAGGATATTGTAATAGGCTTCTTCCCTTTCCTGCTATGCAGCCAGTGAGCAGAGTGCTTTCAATAACAGGATGGCCCCCAAATGAACCTTGGGGTGCCAAGAATGATATCCACTGAATGCCATTGGAAAGAGAGAATAAAAACTTGAAAATGTGTCAAATAAACATTCAGACCTCTCTGCATAGGACAGGTAAATGTAAAAAGAGATTAAGTGTCTGCACAGAATGTTGCACAGCAGGTGGAAGGAAACAGGACAGTGAAGAGAAACTTGCAGAATCAGGGGGAAAGAAAAATAAAACTGATAAGATTAACAATCTAGTTTGTAAAAAAGAAAAAGAAAGGAAAATGCAGAGCACTGACTGATCATGATTTCAGCCACTCTTTATACCCCTGAATACTTTTATCTCCTAAGACACTGTTTAAACGAGCAGTAGATGCGTTCTGTACTAGCAATGGAAATGCTGAGTTACTTATGTCCTAGTACATGGTCTGTGGATTTCCCCTAAAGTAAAAAAGCCAGGCTCAGACTTTCCAAATTTCAAGGCCTAATTTAGGAACCAGGATCTCGAATACACAGGGCATCTGGTTTGCAGATTCAGGTGCCCAACATTTCCAGGTTAACAATAGTCAATTAATATCTCTCATAATGAATTATATGCAGCCCAAACCAGAAAGACAAGTTGCCACAAAGGATTGATAATAGGGCCTGAAAACTTTTATACCTAGATTATTTTTTTCTTTTTAAATCCATACCAGGTGTGTAATCTAAGACTAGTTTCTGACTACTAGATATCTGCCTGCTGTCAACACTAATTGCCACCTTTGATATCAACATTAATATGAAGTCCAAAAAGTAGGTGGTCGTAAATCCTGACACATTCTTCCACTTCTGCACCAAAAGGCAAACTAGGAAATCTCGGCAAGAAAAAGTCTGCTTACATTGCCCATGAAGTATCTGTGCTAACGAAGATTTCAGCTACCTCACAGGGTGGTCCTTTGACATACGTTAAATTCAGCTGAAAAAAAAAACAGGAAGGAAAAATAATCTTTCTCAGGTCTGTCCTCATTTAGGAGCCTCCACAGATTGAGCATTTTCATGCAATAAATGCAATCAAATTTTCATCAAAGGAAGTGAAGTTCATCAAAATACTATCTGTCTTCATAAGCTGCCTGCTAAATCCCATGTGCATCATAGTTGATAGCGATTTGATTAAATACGTATTCATAACATAACAAAAATTATTTTGCTTTCATTTGACACTTCCTGGTACAATATAGGAAAGATTTTTAAAAGGCATGAATACAGACAAAACGTCTGAACTTTTTAAAATCAATTTTGTTTCAGATTTTCCAGTATGCTAAATTGACTGAGAAGTGACTTAAATATAGTCTCTTACCAGTTCAAAGGCTTTGCAACATTCATTTTAAATGCTTTATTTTGAGGAAATGTTTTTATGTGTCTATTTTTAATACACTGTTTTCCAGCTTAAATCAAAAAGTTACGAGTCTCAACAGTTCTCAGAGCTCTTACTGTCCTAAGAAAGTTGACTTGTCATTTTGCATAACTATTATATTGAAATATTACAACTAAACTCAAATGTACATTTCCATTTTGATGTCTCATGGGCACATTTTAACTCCGCACTTAACATATTTACTTGCTTTTGTCTTGGTATTTCCTCTCTCTTTTTTTCTATTTCTCTTATAGCAAAACTTAAATATTGTTTTAACCTTCCCCAGAACAGTCTTACAGGCAATCCATTAGCTTAGCTGTGGCTTAAGGCTTAGCTGTGTTGTGTTCCCTCTTTGGTATCCCAAATGCACTGACAAAAATCATGGGGAATCCTTCTAGCTTGCAACAAAATGGCACAGTTTTTTTCCTGCCAGATGCTGTTGGAAATATAACTCAGTTGAAACAATGCAAACCATAACACTAAGGCAAGGAAACGTAGTGCATGATGGCAGGGGGGTTGGAACTTGATGATCTTTAAGGTGCTTTCCAACCCTAGCCATTCTATGATTCTATGATATTTAGGAAAATCTTCATTTTCCTTAGAGTAATTCTTTCTGGTTTTAGAATATGAGCTCAGGGTTTGATTTATGGTGCAAATTAAACCAAAGGCCTTAGATTAACTCCATCTGGCCAAATGTAGATATCTACATTTGAGCTACTTGTCTAGATCATAGTCACATGATTTATCTTACTCTACATGTTACTTCAAAATACAATAAATTATATCCAGAAATACCTATTTTTCTCCTATGGGTGAAAGGGGCAAAGAGTTTATGTAGATATCTGTATAGTATAAGTTCACATGAATTACACCCTTAATGTCCAAAGGAAAGAGGGGTGCTAGCATGCACAGTGCCATGAGTCAGAGGGGACCACAATACCTCTGGAGTGATAATGGAGGTTACAAAATTTACCACAATCACCTGTGGCTTTAAATTACATGCCCTGAGTGGAGAGATACTTTGTGAGGGTTTGCAGACTTTGAAAGAATAATCCATCCTTGTTTTAGGGAAACTAAGTTAAACAGTGTGGTGGGTTAGCCCTTGGCTCGGGGCCAAGCCACACACACCCACTCACACAATTCCCACCCCCACCCAATCATAGGGAAAAATATAAAAGGGTTAAATGGTAAAGAGGACTCGTGGGTTGAGATAAGGACAATTTAATAACTAAACTGCACAACCTAACTACAATAATATTAAAAACAATACTAGATGCAAATATACAAATGTGTGATACCCAGTGACACTGCCCCCCCACCCGATGACCAAAAGCCCAGCCCACTCCGGGCCAGCAATTCCAGAGGAGGGGGAAGAATGAGTGACACACAATAATACTGCCCCCCGCCCCCGATGACCAAAGGCTCAACCCTAACGATCCCAGAATTACACTCAGGATTC
>NW_010114904.1:0-26302 GCF_000699245.1 Pterocles gutturalis | reverse complement strand
CAATCTATCCACTCTTTGACATAGAGGGCCACTCCCTCACCCCTCTTACCTTGCCTATCCCTTCTGAAGAGCAGATACCCCTCAATGGTGGTATTCCAGTTATGGGAGTCGTCCCACCATGTTTCCATGATAGCAACAAGGTCATAACTTTCAAAGTGCAACATGGTTTCCAGCTCGTCCTGTTTATTTCCCAGGCTGCGTGTGTTGGTATAAAGGCACTTCAGCTGGGTTTTCTGTCTCACCGCCTTTATAGAGGATCTAGGATCCCCTAGAACAGCAGCATCCCCCTTCCCTACTCCATCCCTTTGCACTCCACCCTCTTTGCCCATCAAGTTTGGTACGAGGCCTCGAACTACCCTCTCAACCCCAGAGGTCCTCATTTTGTCCCCTTCCCCCTTCATACCTAGTTTAAAGACTTATCAATGAGTCCCGCCAGTTCCTCAGCTAGCATCCTCTTTTCCCTTGGAGACAGGCTACATCCATCTGCAGCCATCATGCCAGGCGCTGAGTAAATTGCCCCATTGTCAAAAAAACCAAAATTCCTGTGTTTGCACCAACCTTTAAGCCATTTATTTATGAGGTGGGCTTTTTTGATCATCTCAGTGTCCTTCCCTGCCACTGAAGGTATAGAAGAAAAAACAACCTGCACACAAGGTTCCATCAACTACCCGTCCCAGTCCCCTGAAGTCTTTTTTGATAGTCTTCAGGCTTTTCTCAGCAACTTCATCACTGCCAACCTGAACTGTCAAAGGGGTAATAATCTGAAGGTTGAATCAGTCTAAGAAGTTTCCTAGAGATGTCCCTGATCCGTGCCCCAGGGAGACAGCACACCTCTCTATGGGTAGGGTCAGGCTGACATATAGGGCCTTCCGTTCCCCTCAGAAGAGAGTCACCTATGACAACTACTCTTCTGTCCTTCCAGGTGGAGGCAGTCTTGAGGCATGGGGCCGGGGGCTTCACCTGAGGGAACCTAACAGATGGGCCTCCCTCCACACCTCCACTCACTTCACCTTAGCAAACATTTTTAGACTGTTTCTGAACCCAGGAGGACAGCAGTAGTATATTGCAGTAGTATATTGAGATCCAGCTTTTCAAATCTATTTTACTGTGTTTAACAACAGTTGTTGGATAGTGCTTCTTGAATCAGGATGTGATAGATGCCTTTTGTCTTGTTTTCTGAGCATTACCCACCCAGGTCAGTCCTGGTGTTTAGATTTTTCTCAAGTTAATGTTTTGCTCACAAGAAATTGTATAGAGTTATACTGTGGGGCCACATGGGCATTGGTATATAAAATGAACAATTTAATGGCCTTATTGAAATTACTTTTTCCAATTTTTCTCTGTTGTTTGTTGGCATCTTTTTTTGTTCTGTTTGATAATGAAAATATTTTACTTTTTTCCAGGCTCACATTAAATTTCCTATTGATTACCCATATTCACCACCTACCTTCAGATTCCTGACCAAAATGTGGCACCCCAACATTTATGAGGTAAGGTGTTTTTTAAATACTATTTTTCTCAGACGTGTGAGAAGGCTTTCTACTTCCTTAAACTCCAGGAAGTATTGAAGGTACTAAATGTCTCTAGCCATAACTAAAGTGGTTAGCTGTTGGTATTAAATGTCAGCTTCATGGTTGAACAGTTAAATCTAAAGGTTTGTAGGAAATGCTGTTCTTGTGGGCAGGAATGGAGCTGTTGTCATACCTGCAAGGGCAGCCCACAGCTCCAGCTGAAGTGCTGTGCCCTGAGCATTGGCAATTTTAGGGGATCCTTAGATCAAGGTTGGTGTGTGGGGTCTTAACCTTCTGTGATACTTAGGTAACTAGTCATTGTTTGTACATAGTTCAAATACACTTTAATTTGAATATATCCTACAAAATGGTGTGCTGAGACAAGAAATAATAGAAAACAGTCTTTTGCAGCAGTCAGCCTACAAATGAAGGGGTTTGGACTTGGGGTGGTCCAACTGCAGAAAGAACTAGAGCTGGACTGGAGTCCAGCTTCAGGAGGAGTCATGCACAGCCCACTTATCCTATACCTTAGGATTTAATGTCTGCTAGCCAGTTTGAAGTGGCCCTCAAGTCAGTGCATGTACAGGACATGTTCAGAGGGTAATGCTTTGGGCTGACAAGTCCGTAACTGCATAATTGTACAACTGCATAGCAAGCCTAGAAGGCGAATGATTTTATATAGAAGCAATCTGTTCAAAATTTACCAAATTTCACAGAGCTGTATTTGAAAGCTGAAGGCCTGTTTTGGCTCAACTCCACTTTTAGTGAAATTGTTGCTAAACTTTTGGCTTTTTTAAGACAAGCAGTGGCCTGCTAGGACTGCTGGTTGAATAGTTTGAGGAGTTAAAGGCCTTTCAGAATATTCCTGTTTGTGCAGCTCTGTCACCTTATCACAGGTTTTCCTGTGAGAGGTGCTTCAGGCTTCCTTTGGGCACACTTCAAAACAGGAATGTCACTTCCTTGCTGTGAACAACTGAGGGCTTCAGTTTGATGTCTTGGGCTTGGAAGGCCCTTGTCTGAGAAGCTGTTGCTGCTAAATGTCCAGCCTGTAATGAGCATGCTTCAAATATCATGGTGAAAACAACACTGATGGCTTAATAGTAAATGGCCATAAGTCCCTCCAAACTTCAGTGCAGAACAGGATAGTAACCAGCTTTAGTTACTGGATGCTCATGAGGATTACTCTAAGCCCAGGAACATCCTGAAATCAGTCATCTGACAGTCTTCTGGCTTGAGTTTCGGACTCAGCACAGAATTCTGCATGTTGCCAAGAATGGTGTTTCTCTTTACGAATCTATTTCAGTTACACGGGGGTTTGATCTATAAATAAAGACAACTTTGAGACCTGCAGATTATTGCAGATCTGTACTGTGGATGCTGGTTCTGAATACAGAAATTCTCATGCAGGAGTTGAGTGGGAAATGGTTACCAGAATGGTATGTACAAAGTGAGTCTTGGAAAGGACCTCTCGCAGTCCTGGTGGGAAAGATAAAGGTTTGGCTCTAGAAAAAAGTGAAGGTAGTAAGAGAAACTAACCCAAACCTTGGTGGGTGTGTTTTGGGGTTACTCTTCAAATCTCCAGCTCTCAGCTTTGTACTTTGTGTTCATAGGAGTATTTCTTGGAGCTGAGGTAATCTGAAGCAGCTTGCAGGTTGTTTTGGAAACCAACATTTAAGCAATAAAGATGAGGCGCTGGTATAACTCCAAATGAAACTGAGAATAAATCAGCAAAGGGCTTGAGGTTTGAGGGTTTGTCAGGAGGAGGGAAAAATCTTTTAGTGCAAGGAAGATGAAAGAAAGTAGTAGTTTACAGAATCTGCTGGTGGGACTAGGTGGAGAGGTTGGAGCTGACATTCCAGTTCTGAGCAATGAGACCTGAGTAACTGGTGTGTTTTCCCCATCTCCAGTTTATTTGGTTCATCTAATTGCATTTTGTTAAAACCACATTCACTTGTTCTTTATTCTCTGACATAAGTTCTCAGTCCTAACAGAAGTACAGGCTGTTTCCTATTGGCAGATGAATACTCCATCCTCCTTGTTTATATATTTAAAAAATCATATGTAGGGAAGGGCTCTCCCCTTGACTATGCTGATTCCTAAAACCTTGTGCTGATCTCAGCAGGCCCCATGACACCTTTACACAGAATCACAGAATGGTTTGGGTTGGAAGGGACCTTAAAGATCTTACCCTTCCAGACTCTGTAATGCAGTGCTGCCCTGCTTGAATTTCCAAATAAGTAACATTGATTGTTGTGAGAATCCTTGCTTCCCTCTGTATTTTCATATTGCCAAATATCTGTTTGTGCGCATACTGCTGACCTGATCGCTTGAGGAACTTCCCCCAAGTGCTTTGCTTTCTCCTGGCCACCAGCACTGCACTCTCCCAGGAGATGGCTAAAGGGAAAACTGGGTAAACTCATGGAAATTATTAATAAACCTGTAATAGGCTGTGAACATAATCCAACCTTAGTAAGGTTAATGTCACCTTAAAATGATACTGAAAAATATTTCTAGATTGGACAAGCCTGTTGGAGTCCTGAAAAGGAAACTGCCCTATTATGGCAAACTGTTCCAGGAACGTAAGTGACTGCTTGGGTATTCAGCAGCTCCAGGTGCTATGTTGCTGTGCGTAGTTGTGTTCTTGACAAAAACCTGCTTCAAAATGACAAGGGCTTGCTAGATTAGCATACCTGGCAGGGTTAGTGAGCTGCTGCAGCCTGGATACCAATCACAAGCCTCCAACATTGAAGTAGGATCTTGTTTGTCTATAAAACAAATGCCATTGTTAATCAAGGTGAGTTGAAATATTTGGGAGGCCCTTCAGGTGAGCTGCTGCTATGTAGCTGTGGTCACTGGCTCGGGCTCAAAGGCATGGATGCTATTGCTGAGAGCAGCACTGCTTTGTGCTCTCTCCTGTGCATTGAGCAGCATTGGAGGGTCCTTGGGACATAGCTGAGACCAGGTGTATGGGGAGCTGCCTGCCTGTGGTTGCAAACAGAGTGGATCTGCAGCTTCTCTTGTTCCTGTCATCAACCCACGCCTTGGGTCAGGGTGACAAGGGACAGTGTGAGTGCTGCCTGTCAGCTGGGGCTGTGCCACCTGAAGGTGTGGGGCTGCCTCTGGGAACTCGTAAGTCATCCCAGCAGTCAGCTGCAAGAGGCAGCAAGCCAGGGGGGTCTGGAGAGCTAGCATCTGCTGGCTGACCTTGGGGCTCATCTGCACCTTCACTCCATCCACGAGGCCCTGGAGTCAACTTCATTGGAGAATATTGGCCATGGTGAATACTGCTACAGCACTCCTACAGAGTAATCATGTCAATGCTGTTGCTAATGGAGAATTGGTTTTACAGACTTCTTAAAGTATTTCTAAATGGTAGGCATTATGGACTATAGGCTATAACAATGGTGAGTAAAACACAGATTGAGGATTATGTGGCTGTATGGCTTCCATATGCTGTCAAAATATTCTTCCTCTTGCATGCTAGAAGGGATTTTCAGTGAAACCTTCAGACAGTATTTCCTCTTTTTTTCACCTGATATTTCAAACAGCTGTGTCCTATGGGACTGGTGTATACCTACCCTGCACCATCTGTTCAACCTCCTTGTGTCACAGGAGAAGCATTGTTTTGATACCTGAGCTAGTAGAGAGTGGCTAAACCCTTCAATTTAAAAATTCCTGTAGCTAACTCAGCTACCACTGGGGAAAAAACAAAAATTTTAACCTTACTTTGGGTCTTCTCTGACTAAAGCTCATTTCCATCACAGCGACAGTACTTGCTGTGTGGAGACCAATTTAGTCTTATATGACTTTATTTTTCCTCGCTTTGCTACATTCTTTAAACCTCTTGACTTGAGATTGCTTTGTACTGCTTTGCAGACTAACCCTGTTTAGCAAGGGAAACTTTTGAGCATATAAATAGAGTAGACCAAGGAAGAATTCAGAACCATTTCCACTTCTTGCATATTTCTACTGACACTTGGGGTGTTTGTGTCAACAAGGCTAAACTGCTCAGAACATAGCCAGACTGGTGGAGTTGAGTCATCAGACCTCTGCCTCAAGCTAGGCTATTCTTAACTTTTGTTTCTGTCTTGCAGAATGGAGATGTATGTATTTCAATTCTTCACCCACCTGTAGATGACCCACAAAGTGGAGAGCTCCCATCTGAGAGGTGGAACCCTACCCAAAATGTCAGGTAACGGTGACTCTGATGTACAGCGGTGGCTTGTCATCTCTCACCAAGACTGTGAGAGATTCCCACCTGTGTTGGGAAAGATTTGGAAGGGAGTTTAAGACTTCGGGGGCTTTCATGCCTGAATTGGGTGGGAGCCAGATTTACCAAGCTGTCTGAAGATGTGTGTCATGGTGCTGGGCTAACAACATGGAGACTTCTGTTCACAAGGTTTCATGCTTTTAAAGCAAATTATCTCAAATGTTGTAGCCTTCCCCAGTCCACGTTATCCTCTACTTAGGTTTTTCAAACTCCTCCAAGATACCATTAGTAAAAAAGAACATTTTTGACTATTCAGGTGCAGTAGGAGTAACTTTGTGCATAATCCTACCTACTGTTTGCCTTCCAGTATTTGTCTCTGCCTCCTGTCCTGCAGCGTGGTATCTTGAGCAGTTAGCCAGGTGGTTTTTTTCCTGACAAAAAAATGAAAGGACCACAAAATACCAGAAGCATTCAATGCTAACCTGTCCAGTTTTTTGAACACCAGCTGAATTTCATTCTCATTACAAGACATTGCCAATAAAGAACTGATAAAACTCATATCAAGTGGCAGCTCAGTGATGTGTGCTGCAGGAGTAGTGAGTGATGTAGTACAAAAACCTTGAAGTAAGGTTACTTCCTGTTCTAACTTCTTGTTTGGATAATGAAACAGATTAAAGCTAAAATGATTGCCTCTAGATTTTTAGCATATAGAAATTATGCTTGCTTTCAGAGTGATTTATTAGATGTTGGTTCCCCAACTTGAAATCTCAGCTATTTATTGATAAACCCAGCTGGGGATCTCAGCATACCTGAGGGAGCGCAGTGATTTGAAAAGGGCTGTCTGATAGTTTCACTCAGCTTTCATCTAACTTCATGAAATTAATCTGAAAATAGCCTTTGTCAAAGCAAAGACCTAGCAAGGGGGATTTATTGCATTCTTGGCCCTTGGAATAGGATTGTAACACACACTGCAAAGTGCTGAACTAGACCTAATGTGTCAGCAGTCTAGGAATTGTGGCATTCAGCATATTATAACAACCAGTGTTCTTCCTGGAGAATGCTACTTCAAGGTTAAAAAGGCTTGAGAGAAATTGGTGCGTTTTAGCTGCATGAAGTTGTGAAGGGTTGGGAATCTGGCCTTTGAGCTTGAGATAAATGTTATCTGATCCATATCTACCAAGTACAAGTGAGTGTAAAACAACCTCTCATGAAGTTCTAGTTCAGATTTTTTAAAAAGGGGGAAAAAAGCTTAAATATTATGTTCACCTGTCCCTTTGCTCACATGGCTATTGAACTTTTTTTCATACATCTGATATGGTTAGGGCTAGGTGACAGCCTGAGCTCATAGGCTTTTGACATTAATTACTTATACTGCACACACATTTTGAGTATTTCATTATATATTATTACTATATGTAACAACTCTCCTTTACTGATAAAGAGATGTAGAGGGACTCACTCCTAAAAGACAACAGCACCATGAACACTTGAAACAAAGTGTCATGGCAGCTGACAAGCTCACTGTTCCTCAGAATGGGGCTGGGGGTGTAAGAAAACAGGACTGAAATCCCTGCTTGTCGTGCACACAACTTGCATGACACAACATGCTAGAACAATCTCGCCCAAGGGAGAAGCAGGTCCCTACAGAAGGTCAGCCTGTATCCTGGTGCAGCTCATATCTGATGCTGAGATGTTTTCAGTCCCACGTGGTTCAACTTCTTTTATGGTTTTGATCCTGTCAGATCTCATGTGCTGTGTTCCCTTCTTGTTAGTGTACCTTGTTCACCTTCTTACTCAGAGCAGCAGGGTTTGAGTCAGAACAGACCGTCCAGCTCTTAAGGTATCAGCAGTGAGAGGGCTGATCCAATGTGCTGGTTGGGAATGAAAAGTGCAGAGAGCCTCACCATTACTTGGTATATTTAAGTAGCTTTGCAGTGACTTTGGAGTCTATAGCTCTGCAGTGGAAATCTGCTTCTCCTTGCTTTGTTCATGGAAGTGTGGGAGAGCTCATGCTAAATCCAGACACAAATTCCTGTCCTCAGCCTTCCCTAGGCTTTGCTTGCTCTACATTAAAGCTGCTGCAGTGATGCTGGAGCTGACATGCTTTACAGCCTGTTTGAGAACCAGAGGCTTTTAAATGAATTATTGTGGTGAAGTAGAAGAGTCTGTCTCTTCTGCCTATAATTGTAGTCTGACCAGACAGTTTTTTCCAGAGCTGGTGTTCTCTTTTCCTCCTGAATTATATCATTTGGAAAGTAAACTGCAGAAGACTTTCCTGATAGCTGCGCTGAACCATCTGGCCAGACACAAGTGTTTCATTTCAAAGCCTTTCAAGAAACAACATCCAAATGACCAGACATTTCCTGGAATTGTATCCCAGATATATGATCTGATAGACATGCTCAGCACACGCTGCTCTGAATGTGCCCCTAAATCAATGCAAGTACTGCTTGGGCCATAGACCCCTTTAATCAGGTTCTGCGAAGCAGTTGCTATGTGCTGCTGTATTTCAAGGCTTATTCCACGTCTCTTTCTTCCCTTTAATTTAAATCAAAATTTGAATCATTTAAGTTCCTGTTGCCAGCAGGAACACCTTGGATGTGTGAAGCTATTGCAGTGGTAGCTACAGCCAGGTGGCTGGGTGTGTAGGGGTGCCTGATGTGACTTGCTGTTGAGTTCTGTGCTCATTGTGGCACTGTGTGAGGAGCTAAGAACTGTGCAAGGACCTGAGGACTGAATATCTGAAAGGCAACGGGTTGTGGAAATGTGAGAGAACAGTCTGGGCCAGGGAGGTGGTGTTTGTCCCTGGTAAATGCCAGCAGGGTGGGGCAGCTAGCAGCTCTGTGCTGCTGCTAGAAGACCAGGAAGGCTGTCTTGTTATGGGACTGGCTTACGCTGGATTTGCTGAGTACTGAATCCTGCTGGGCCCTCAGCAGCTTGCCTGAGTGTTGGAAACATCTGGACTTTCTTCCTCTTGCTGTGCTCCTGTGCTGTTGCAGTAGCCCCATGCATGGGCTGAGGAGAAGAGAGAGACCTATCCACAGCTCTAACCTCCTAACACCCAGTGGGGCAGGGAAGGCAGTGCAGCCTCTTCTGATGGCCTTTGGTCATGGTGGTCCTCCCTGCTGTGCAGCAGGCAGGTGGAGAGCCTGGCTTTCTGCTGGGAGCCTGAATATCACCAGGAACCAGCTCACTGAACAGGTTTCCAGCCCTGCACCATCCATGGGCAGTGCAGACAAGCTGAATTCAGGTCTGATCTGAGCTTCAGCTGCCACCCTTTCACAAGCATGTGTGCAAACTTGATGATTGTAGTCAGATTAGGTCCTTGAGATTTGTATTGTCACCTTCCCTACAATGATGGCCAGGCTCTGAAGTTCATAATTATCTGCTTTCTCTTCAGCTATTATTGTTAACTTAAGTTTTGACTTTAAACAAGTTTCCAATGCATCACGTAAAGAAGTTATTGGCATCCAGAATCTGTGAATGCGTTAGCTTTGACTCTGCTGTTGTGGTTACCTGTTTCAGAACTATCTTACTGAGCGTAATCTCTTTGCTTAATGAGCCCAACACATTCTCTCCTGCCAACGTGGATGCATCAGTCATGTTCAGGAAATGGAGGGACAGTAAAGGAAAAGACAAGGAGTACGCTGAAATCATAAGGTAGGCTTTACCATGTGTGATGCTGTGCTACTGGTCTCCTGCTTTGAATCCTGTCAGACAGGCTTGCTCACAATTTGCTGAAACCAGCTTCTTTCTGTGGTTGCTTCTTTGGAAATGAATTTTACCATCTTATTCCAAGTCCATGCTTCTGGTCCCTCTAGGTTTTTCAACACACCGAAGCAGTGCAGACTTCTGGAGCAGGATGACAGGGCTGATCTGTCTTTGAATTGTTCTTTTTTCAGACTAAACTGGCATGATGCTCTGCAAAGGCTATTGGCTGCTAGTAAATCCCAGTTGAAGTCTCTGCTTGCCTTTCACTGCTGCCTGTGTTGCTTGGGATGTGATTCAAACTGCGTGCATCCTACTAATTTTGTGCTTAATGCACTCATGATTCATAATCTTATCCCTTCAGTTCCAAGGAGTATCAGTGGGATTTGGCAAGTGCCTGCAAAGCTGGGTTTGATTAGCTGGAACCACTGTTCAGTCTTGACTGTCCTTTGCTGAGAAGTTCATGGTTCATCAGATGCTGTAGGGAGATGATGGAAACTTGAGCCAGGGCTGTGCAAAGCAGCAGATCCGCAGCCCATGCTGCAGTGGGACTGCTGTCACACTTGCCTGGGGCAAGACCACATCTGCATGTACTCTGCTGGCTGGACATGCAGGATATACCCCTGTCTGGAGCTAGAGCCTTGCTGGGAGTTTATCTTAGTGCCGTCCAGCTTCTTTGGCTTGAGCGGAGCTGGATGTACTCCTTACAGAGAGTATGGCAGAGTGATGAGCAGGTGGGTGGGGGGTGAAGGGACAGGTTGCCATCTGTTCCTCTCCCTGCTGGGAGGCAGCGTGGGCCAGCAGCAGCTCACAGCCTGAGCGCTGCTGGGAGGCAGCAACCGCAGCCCATCCTGGGGTGATGGGAAGCACTTGTCTTCTGCCAGCCTCAGGCAGCGCCAGGGTTATGGCTGCATCTCAGGGTGCAGCCACGTGCTCCAACTGCTCTTACCCTACAGTGCAAGCTCAGAGCTGTCAAATGCCTGTGGGAATTGCAGTTTTGAGTGTGCTGGGGTGGAGTCAGTAAGTCATTTTAGGAAATCCCTGACCATCGCTTCTGTAGCAAATGTAGTGAAATTTGCTCTGAGCTCTGGCTGGTCTGTCGTGTGTAGTCCTGTAGCATAATTGCTTTCATATGTTGCTGAGAGCATGTGTGCTGCAAACACGCTTGGAGCGCTCCCAAGCCCAGGGCTGTGGGAACTAAATCTATTTCTAGTGCTGCTTGTGGTGCTTCAGCCAAACATCAGCTGTCCTGACCGTGAGCTGCCAGGAGGGCTGGGGCTGGCTGGGAGGTGGGGAGTTGGGCCACACTGCCACCACCACACAGCTGTGCTCACGTTGCTGTGTCCTCCTCCCTGCAGGAAACAGGTTTTGGCTACCAAAGCTGAGGCAGAGAAGGATGGCGTGAAGGTCCCCACTACACTGGCAGAGTACTGCATCAAAACTAAAGTGCCTTCCAATGACAACAGTTCAGATTTGCTTTATGACGACTTGTATGATGACGACATTGACGATGAAGATGAGGAGGAGGAGGATGCCGACTGTTACGACGATGATGATTCTGGCAATGAGGAGTCGTGACCTGCTTCCTCTGTGCCCCTGTACTGCCCTGCCGACTCAGGCCAGAAGGGAGCAGCGGTAACCTAGCAGCAGTCCAGCAAAAAAGTGGGGGGGGGGGATCAAAAACTTTGTCTCCTGCTGTCTCCTGTTGTATGGATCTGTTTGCTCCTTTTTTATGGACCTCTTAGAGACCCTACACAGAATGTCTGAATTCTTGCATTCTTAACCCTTTCATCACTGTATTATGATTTCTTTTTAAAAAAGAAACTCCCCTTTTCACTTCTCTACAAAACACTCACAGCAAAACAGGTTTGCTCGCGTTTAGATTCTTGGTTTAAATACAGTCTTGCATTGAGATGTTTAATGTATTTAAAGCTGGAACAAACCCATTGGAAGCTGGGTTTTTGGGAGCTCAACTGCTGCATTTACTGGGAAGAAAAAAAAAATCCACAGAAAGCAAATTGCCAAGGTTTAGCTGCTCCATTTACAATAATAGCGTGTGTACATTCGTTTAGCCTTGTGGTGGTGGCTTTTCCTTATAAGGTGTGGGGCGGAGAGTGTGAAGCTACTGTGTGTTGAGCTTGATGGGATGTTACTGAAAGGTACAGTATTCCTTTTCAGCCTGCTCAAGTTAGGAAATAGCTGGCCCCTGGAGCCCCAGAGGGCAGTATCAGCTTTGTCTCTGAAAAAGGCTTGTGATGTGAACCCTAGAATAAACACTTAACACTTCACGTCTGTCCAACTGAGCCCTGGGTTGCTATTTATTTTTCTTTGTTGTTTTCAGACTAGGTTGGGGTTGAAAAAATTCAGTTTAGCTGTGCTGCTGAGAGTTGCTGCCAGCTGCCCCTCTCCAGAGGGAGGAAAACAGATGTGCATCCTGGTGCCCAGCAGGCCAGTGTTCACCCCAAACTTGGTTTTGGCAGTGGGAGAGACAAATAGCCTCCTGCCCCAGTGGTTGCTTGCAGCCCTGGCTTCCTGCAGCCCCAGTCAAGTGCTGGCCTGAGCCTTCTTTTCTGTTGCTTATGTAGGTCACATGTTGGTAAATGCAGCCCTGCTGTAGCTCTGCAGGGTTGGCAGAAGTCAAAGCTGCCTTTGGTGCCTGCCTGGGGTGGCCAAGCTCTCTCTGTGCTCACAGTGACAGCTGTGGCAGGGTGCAGAGGGGATGCATTTATGCTGTCCCCTGCCTTGCTGGCTGGGGCATGGGTGAGTGTGTGCAGCCCCACAGGAAAGGGGTACATAGTGCTTTCAGGCTGGAAGGGAGGGGTTTGACAGGCTATTTAGCAGCATGCTTCAGCCAGTACACTGAGCTCAGCCTCCTGCATGTTTTTTGGCAGCTCTTGGCAAAGCTTAGGGTCCTCCCTTGTGGGCAGGGGGCATCCTGCATGCTCGTCTCTGCAGAACACTCTTGCTTGATCCCTCAGCACCCTCACCCTGTTGCAGTGTGCTCTTCGTGCTTGGCTGTGGTGCAGTGGCCTGAATTCACCTTCCTCGTGATCCCTTGATCAGCAGCCAGCCCTGCCCTCCTGTGCTGAGCCCCAGCACCTCCAGGAGCAGAGCTGAGGTGCTGGCCCTGCTTGTGCAAGACCCTCCCTTCCCACAGGGTCAGAGGCAGTTACCCTTGCTAGAGTTGCAGGCTCAGGCATTTGTTTATGCCTCTGCTTCGTGTATCTCAGGGTTTTCAGTGGTATGCCTCCAGCTGTGACCCCTCGGGGGGTGCTTTGGTGGGAGTAAACTCCTGCTCTGCGATCAGCTGGGTGGCCGTGTCCCTGGGTGAGGAGTAAGATGAGAATGAGCAAGCTCAAAGGGTGCTGCCTGGAGGGTGAGGAGGGGAAGGCAGTCTTTGGGGAGGGGAGGAAGGCTGGTGGAGCTTTGCTTGAAGTGAGCAAAAGCAGTTGTCTTTTCAAAAGGGGGCTTGCCTGGGATTTGCTGCAGCAGGGTCAGTCCCTGCTCCTCTGCCCCAGAGTGTGCTGGTGGCACAGTCCTCTGCCCCCTGCGGAGTAAGGGCAGTGCAGGTGGTGATAACCTTGTCCCCCAGTGCTCACTGCGATGGTCTGTCTCCCCTCTTGCTTGCATGTTTCCTGAGGAGGCAGCTGGACCCCTTCTGTCCGTATGGGCTCCTTCAGCTCATTTTTCCAGCAAGGACTGACTCAGGCCCTGGTGCTTTTTGGAGCTGGCAGCGGGGCTCCCCTGCATCTGGTGATGGTGTGGGGCACCCCCCAGCTTCACTCCAGTGCTGTGAGGGCAGTGCTGGTGTTGGCAAGTGGGCCACTCGGCCTCCTGGCTCCAGGACTGGTCTCAGGGCCACACTGGGACAGGGACACCAACCTCCAGCTTTTGGGGCAGGGGGATGAAGGAGCAGAGTATGGCAGTGCTGGCTGTCCTGATGGTTTGGTTTGAAATGAGGATACTGCATCTTTCAGGATTTCCCTTGTACTTTTGACCGTCTTCACTGTATACTCTCCAGTGACTTGTATTTTCAAGCTAGATGTTGTAAGATGCATTATCACAACTCTTCTGTTACCCTTTTTTTAAAGAGAAAAAGCAAGCTATTTTGAGAGCTCCTACATTAACCATACTAATTTCTTTTTCCCACAGTCCTGTGCAGTGTTATGCTTGTTGACTTACTGGTTTCCTTTTTTGAGATACAAACTGAAGTATGAGAGGTTGTTTTTCTTTTTTTAAACTATTTAAGAGATTGCAGAAAAATGTTTACCTGCTCTGTGTATTCTGTTTTTTTTCTTAACCCTTTTCTCCTGTCTCAGCCCATATTAGCGTTTACATTTACAACTACATCCCCCTTCAAATGCAGTTTTCAACCATTCTGAAACCAGCAGGGTACACTAGATTTCTTAGTAGTTTTCTTAGATGTTTTCCTTTTTTTCTTCAGTATAATTTACCAGAAAGAATTAACTGATGCATTTTTGTGTTGTCTTCCCCTTCAGTAGTTATATTTTGTCTCTTCTGCACATCTGTCTACTAATAAAAATGTGAAATGAAGGTGTCCTTCTACTGTTAATTCCCTTTCAATAGAGCTGGTTTATTTGCATGGGTTATTTAAAGCCTTGAATAACAGCTATTCACAACTTCAGTTCTCAGGGGAAAATAAAGCTGCTGTTTGACAGCTGCCTGCCTGAACCCAAGACTAAAGAATGAACCGATTTAGAGAAGTACTTTGGTAAAAGGCCATGCACTTTGCTGTTATATTTAGTCTTCCTAAGTCAGGAAGGGGGAGAGCGGTGGAAGATAGTTCATGATCTCATGAGATGGGAGCAGCAACACAGGACTGGGGGCAGAGCTGCTGCTGGGGACAGGAGTGCTGCTGGTGTCTGGTTCCAGGGGAGGGCAGGTGCCCAGTGCTCCCAAAGCCATCAGACAAGGTGGGGGCAGAGTTTCATGGCTGGGGCAGGAGCCTTGGCCCTCATGCAGAAAGCTGGCAGAGGAACTGAGGTCATCACTGCCAGCCCTTCAGCCTGCTTGCCCTGCATGGCCCATACTCACCCTGCAAGCTCAAGAGCGGGAACGGTTGTTTTTTCAGGGCTTTGGTGCTGCAGGGAAGCTAAAACCTGTACAGGAGCTGCACTTGCTTGCAGCAACTGCTGTGTCAAATGTGGTTATGGCCCAACCGCTACTGCTTCACAGTGGTGCCGGAGGAAGGGCAATGGCATTTCAGAGCTGCTTTCCCCAACGTGTGTCCATATTGGGGAATGGAACTGCAAGGAATGCTGCTCTCTGGGCCTTCTGACTGCAATCAGGCGGTCTTGTGTCTCCTGCCTGGCTCCTGTAGCACCAGCGTGCCCATAGCTTCTTCATCCAGCAAAAGGTGTGGTGCCAAAGGCAGGATAACTGCTCCAGCCTGCCCTGGGTAAACCCTGCTGTCACTTGTGCATTTGCGCCCCCTCCCTGCCCCACCCCCCCACCCCACCTTCATTGATGGCTGAGTTCAGTTACCTCGGCTCTACCAAGAGGGAATTGCAGAGGAAAGTGCTTCAGAAGAGTCCTGGTGGCACCAACAGCATAATGAAATAAGGGGAAAGGATCCTGTTTAGTTGAGCCTGGAGAGGAGGGGAGCCTGCATGTGGCTGACTGCTGCCTGCTGCAGGCAGGCCCCCAGAGCTGCTGGAAAAGTTTTGGAGGTGCCCTTACTGCCTTGGGCTGGGGAAGAGTGTGCCAGATGAAAATACAGCCCATCACTTCCAGCCATGGAGGTGTCTGCCCTTAGGTGCCCACCGCCACTGCTGAGGATGGACATTGTGTGGCTGGGGAGAGGGGAGCAGCACTGGCTGAAGCCTTTGGGAGGGAGTCTCCCTTGCAGCTGTTCTGCAACAAACCTAAAACCCAGGGGAGCAGCTGTGCTCTGGCACCAAGGCTCATGTGTTGCCTTTTGCTGCTGCCAGCTGCTGCTCAACCCTGACACACAAGCAAGGACTGACCCACCCCTGTGGGACAGCCGCGGATTTCTAGAAACAAAAAACTAAGTGGGTGAAGATGGTTTGGGGGGGAGTTTGTTTCTCAAAGAATAGCCCCTGTGACGCAGCAGCCCTGACCACAGGTAAATGAGGGGCCATTGCTCCAAGCCCTGCCCTTGTAGAGGCTGGCACTAAGCTCCCAGCCTTCCATAAATTTTGTGTCCTCCTTGACATTCAGGCCCTAAAGTTAGACAGCAGCTGCTCATGGCACCTTTGAAAATGCAGACAAACACCAGTGCTATGCTCAGATCTTTATTAGGTGGAGGAAGGGCTAAAAAGAAAAGAAACTCCTAAAACATTCACCACACTGGTGCAGGACAAGAAGGTTCTTTGTTTTAAAAAAAAAAGTTTCCATCCAGTAGTTCTGGCTTTCCCGGACAGGGTGGCTCAGGGCAAAGAGAGGTACAAGACACAGCTTATACTTTTATTTAAGAAACCGCTACATCATTTTTGCCTCTAATGATGCAAAGGAGGTTCCAGGACACACTGAGCCATCCAAAGTCTCTTGCTAGAGTAACATAAAGGGAAAAAAAAGAAAAAGCCACAAACAAAAAAGAAAGCCCTGTATTTTTTATTATTATGATTCAAAAAATGAAAAATAAAAAGGTGAGGCTGCAGCTCAGGGTCACAGCCAGAGGGAAGGGGGGAGATGAAAAAAAGGAAGGCCCACAAAACATTTTTTTTCCCCTCTTTAAACTAAGCTATATTGGGGGCTGGGTCCAGAAGTCAAACTGACAGGACACATCTTGATTCTTTTTTTTGGGAAGGGGGGGGGGGGGGCAGGCCTCCCTATTTGCCTGAATTTGAGGGACATCTTTTGATTCGTTTTTTGCGGAGGGGGGGGGGGGGCAGGCCTCCTTATTTGCCTGAATTTAGAACTGAATTAAATAAACAGGCCCCAGCTCAAAAAAAAAAAATGGTGCAGTTTGTCTTTGACAGAGTTATAAAACTTAAAAAAAAAGGGAAATGAATAATTAGTTTTCCTACAAAGAAAATTAAACAGGCTGCAAAATGCAGAAAACCACATTTAGGCTCTATTACATTTACAAATACATACATAAATATATTACATACAACAGCAACTCAAAGAGGAAGCGGGTGAGTCACACAGAGGATGGCTGGCTGCAGTTCTCCCCGCACAGAAGTTTGGCTGAGCAGTTACTTTTTCTCCTAATAATTCCAGGAATGGGCTTCGGCTTTTTTCTTTTTCTCTTTTATTTTGGGTTTTTTTTTTTTTCCTCCTCCTCTCCTTTCATTCTCTTCCCCCTCCCTGGTTTTGGATTTAGTTTGTCCAGTATGGAGAAACGCCATAGGTGGTTTTGGTAGCCTGAGACTTTTGCTGCATGGTGTTGGGTTGGTTGCGTTGGCCAGATCCACCCTAGAAATTGGAAAGGAAGAACACATGGCCATCAGCGCTCCCAGGAACACGAGCCCATGTGAACATCACCAGAAGAGCTGGAGAGGCAGAAGGGGACAACTCACCTGCCCATCTTGCTGCAGATGGTGATGCAGCATCTGGGAATGAGGCTGCTGATGCGCAGGCAGGATATGGAGAAATGGGGCTGGAGCATAACCTGGGGCAGCACCAGGGTTCAGGGGCCCAGTCGATCCAAGAGCAGAGGGCAGGCTGAAAGGAGGTGGCGTGCCAGCATGGAACCCCTGCTTGTCAAACGTCTGCACAGAAGGTGACAGGGACAGCATCAGTGACTGTGAGCAGCCCCATGGTGACCAGACAAGAACAAAAGTGCCCCAGACATACACCATCTGAACCTTTTACCAACCCTGTGAGCAAGCCAAGTCACATCAAATGCCTGGGAGAACTTCAGCAGATGAGTTTCAGCTCCTGTTCTCACCCATATTTCTGCACTAATGCCTTTGACATTTTATTTTTTATTTCCACGCCTACTCTGTTCCTTTTTTCCCTGACCAATTTTTACTCAGTGGGACATGGGATGGCAGCAGCTGCCTGAAATCAGCCCTTTACACATTGCAAGGCTAAACCTGGAATTACTTGGCCTACCCAGGAAGGCCGAACAAAAATGCAAGAACAACTTGCAATAAGATTTTCCTCTGCCTGGCCAAAGCTTGACCCCTAATGCTAAAGTGTGTAGCTGCGAGCTTGCTTCCTGCCTGTAAGCATGGATTACAGTCAAGAGACCAATTCCCCTGGCTGTGGGTGCAAGGAGGAGAAAGCAGGAGCTGGACATAAGCCCACTGCACACCACTGCTTGTCAAAGCACTTTCTGCTTTCCCTGGGAAGCTATATGCTGAGCAACAGCCACAGGAGGGCATGTGACAGGGACCCTCGGGTGTTAAGGGTGGGCACTACTGACTGGTCTCTCTGGTGAAAAGCAAACAGCTTCTCAACTCACCTGCTTTGGGGGCTATTTTGACTGGAACCATTATCAGTGTGAGCAGTGTGCAGCAGTGTAGAGCACTGCGCTGATGCCAGCAGCTGCTAGCAGGAGCTGACATGGCAGAAGCAGCAGGACAGAGGGCAAGACTCATCTCCAGCAGCAAACAGAGTCAGCATAAAAATGCCACAGCCTGATGACCCTGAGACCAGCTGGCCTGGGAATGGCCCCAGCTGCCAGTGCTCCACAGAAGCAGCCATTGGCCTGGCCTCAGGCCATGAGGGAGAAGGATCCAACGTTGCTCACCTGAGTCTTGTTATAGACTGAGCCACTGATATCAGGCACACCTGTGTTACTTGAGGTCACAGAAACACCTGAAAAAAAAAAAGCCAACAACAATGAGAAAGTCAACCACCACCAGCATGAACCCTCTGATTTGCTCCTGGAACCTCTGGCAGCCTGAGTGAATACACCTTTGTCTGCAGCTGCTACACCATACGCCCTGCTGCTGCTACTGGCCAGCCCAGCAGAGTTCCCAGTTCTCTCAGACCCACAGCACCACACATGGGAACAGAAGAAAGGACTTGGTTCCTTGCTCCCGCTGCAAAGTGGGTAACCAGCCCACTGGCATAAATTCACCTACATCCACGACCTATCAGTTACTGCTTGGATTCAAAAGCACTTCACCAGGCAGCAGCTGGCTGCACCGAACAGTCATCTAAGCTCACAAAAAAGCCAGTTTTCCCCTAGGATTAGGGATGCATTTGGCTTTACTGCAGCATTCAAGAGTAGTGCACTGAGAGATGAGACTCAGCATGTGGTACACATTAGAGCCATTGTCCTTTCACATCCTGCAGAAGGGTGAGGTCGTCAATGCTCTTCTGCCCTGAGAGGATTAATATCACTGATTCAGGCTGGCTGCCACCTGGACCAGATGGTGCCACAACAGGCTCAGAAACATTTACCAGCGAGGTGACTCTCACACCACCCACTTATTCATGGTCTTATAAAGACTAGTTCTAATCATTTCACTTAGATCAGAATAAAACCAGTGGTTCCTTTGGCCAGTCAATTAGGGACTGGACTCAGAGGGAGTACACTGTTCTAAGGTTGTACCCTTCCTAGGACATTGCTTCTTTTTGGAGTGCTCCTCTACAGAGGAGAGCATGATCAGCTCTTGGCTGAAGACAGTCGAGTTGGTGTTTCAAATGCACAGCAAATGCCTGGTATTTGCTTAAGCCAAGGGTGAAGTAGTTAGTGCTAAGCAATTCAGTATACATTTCTCAGGTCTAACCAGCACGTGCAGAATAAAGCTTTTATATAAGCTTTATAAATTCTTCAGCCTTTACAGTCACAAAGGAAACATCTCCAGGCATGAAACAATGTGATGAGGTACAGGTTATACAGACAGCAGCTGAAACACCAGCCCAGAGATGTGGAACTGCCCTGCTCACTCCTAACACACAGCTATCTCAGGTGCCTACCAACAACCTCAAAATCTAGTTGTCATTTGGCAGAGGACCATTTCAGCAGCAGCATAAAACTGCTTAGGCTTTAAAAACACGGCACTTCTGCACAATCACTATTTTTCAGCAGAAAAAACTTTGGCAGAGGAAACAGCTCACCATTTCTCCCATGTATAGCTGTGGACAAAGCTGTGCATCAGCCACACAAATCCTTATGCAAAGTTCAGCCATAAGGTTTAGAAGGAACGCTTGGGCCATTAAAAAAGCATTTTGTATACGGGAGATGGAGAAACAGCTTGGATCATGACCCTGTTTAGAGCTGGCTGCTGTGTTGACTGCACAGCGCTGGCAGTACTGGGAGTTTGCCCTACTAAATCCCACTCAAAAGCAACCTCAATTCTCATGTGTTACCTTTCCCAGGTCCAGTGCCAGCAGATTTGTTTTGTGCTTGAGATGACCCACTGTAGCCTCCTTTGCTGTAATCTCCAGCTGCCGTTCCTTGCGTTAAGTCATCATAGCCTGCCGGTGTGTACAAGACAAGGTGTTACCGTGTGCAAGCAGCGCTGCCGACACTCACATGAAAAGCGCAGTGGCAAGCATACCTGCTCCATAGCCATGCTGCCCATAGCCACTTGCTTGTTGGAAAGGAGTCGATGCGGTGTTCAGGTTGACTCCATGCTGTTTAGCAGATGCTGGAGGTACCTGTACAAAGGAAGGGAGCAAAAGGCACTGTCAACTCGGGAATGGCACACAAAACACAAGCTCCCTCTGCCATCTAGTGGGGAAGGTACCTCCACCTCATGTGGGAAATTTAATCTTGTGTTGGAAGCATTGGGATGGCATAGAACATGGCACTCACACTTCCAGTAGTACTTGCTGTAGTGGATTTGTGCAAGCTCCAAATTTTCTGCTAGAGCAGCCCCTCTGATAGCACTGCAATCCTGTCTCAGAACAGGCTGTGTATTTCTTCCACAGTCTGACTGTAAACAGCAAATTCTTACACACAAACCCAAGAAGGAGCAACCACAGTGCTCTCCCTCTAGAATCAAATGAAACATCAACTCCTGCTTGAGGCTACTTCATAAAACAGAGTCCTACAGGGCCCTAAAATAGACTCATCTGCCCTTCTGCCTGGAGCATGACCTCTTCACAAATAAGCTTCCTCCTGAGACTACCAGTGCTGCTCTCTGACTTAATAGGGTCTCCTCCATCCTTGAAAGGATTTCCTAGGCACTCTTGGCTCATCGACTCAGCTTTGGGTCTCCCCTTGACTCTCCAGATACTGGCAATGGCTTTCAGGAACACTGAGTCCATAAAGCTGCAGCTGTCTGCTATTTCCAGTAACCTGCACAGGAGTCCATGAGTTCTCGCCTTTTAAATTTCCTGTTTTCTTGGGGAAGGGACTGGAGCTATTTTCTCATGCTTGCACATTTTTGGAGATCCCTTGCAGACTGGGGAAGTCAACACTATTCTGCTCTCATGGGACCCCACCTGGAGTACCACATCCTGCAGTGGGGACCCCAGTACAAGAAACACATGGACCTGTTGGAGCGGGCCCAGAGGAGGGCCATGAAGATGGTCAGAGGGCTAGAACATCTCTTCTATGAAGAAAGGCTTGGGGTTGTTCAGCCTGGAGACGAGAAGGCTCCAGGAAGACCTTTTGCTGCCTTTTGATACTTAAAGGGGGCTTATAAGAAAGATGGAAAAAAACTTTTTACCAGGTCCTGTAGTGATACAGTTTTAAACTGGAAGAGGGTACATTTAGATTGGACTTAAGGAAGAAATTTTTTACTGTGAGGGTGGTGAGACACTGGAAGAGGTTTCCCAGAGAAGCTGTGGATTCCCCATCACTGGAAGTGTTCTAGACTGGGTTGGATGGGGCTTTGAGCAACCTCATCTAGTGAAAGATGTCCCTGCCCATGGCAGGGGCATTGGACTGGATGATGTTTGAAGGTCTCTTCCAACCCAAACCATCTTGTGATTCCAAGCTGTAGAAGGTTTGGGCTGGAGAGAGCAAAACCAGAGAGGGACAAAGGGAGGGTTACAGTGTAGGCTGTCACACTTACAAACATAGTTGGCCCATATTGGAATGCACTGGGTACACCAGGCACACCAGCGTAATAAGGTAACCCAGTGTAGCTGTACCCTGGGGGCAGGGTCGGGTTGAGGAAGGGCTGCTGAGTTGTATGGTGAGTCTGTGTCTGGTTCTGCTGCGGCTGGGCGAGTGTGGTAGCAGGAGCAGGGGAGGCAGAATCCCCACGGCCAAATTTAGTTACATCACCTGTGAAAGAAAGAACTGATCAGAAAAGCTATCAAAGCTATTCCAAAAGTGAAGGATTCAAAGGATTAAAATCCTCTGAAAACAAGGAGACAACTACAGAAGAGGTCACATCCTACACTTGAAAGCCTGTAGTTGTTCATGGGAAACACTATCCTGGTCTCTGTTCCTGATGGCCACAGGGACATTGCCTGTTCATGGCATAGAACTCCATGCCATGGCTAATCCACTGACAAAATGGAGATACCAATACTTACCTATCTCACATGGTCTGAGCATATTCATTACTATCAGATCATTCAAGAAAACATGCTAAAAGCAGAAGTACGGTAAATAGCCACAGAGCGAATGGTTGTTGGGTTAATGTGTGACTCTTTTGGAGGTTAAACTGATTAGCTAAGCTTCATGGGCCGAAAGCAAGTTAGGATTTACAGGCAATGATGGGCGTATTTTTGTCAATGTCTGTTTATTTGTCAAGCATGACTAGTTAGCTGTCTGGTTCCTCACGCCACCAAAGTTCTGGAGACAGTAGCTGAAGGCCAGGAAAGCAAGGCTTGCATCGTGGGCCACCTTATTGAAGAAGTAGGAAGGGAAATTTCGTTATTAACCCAAAAGCAGCCTCCCAAGAGAAGTGATTATGAAGCAGAAAACTCCTAAACACTTGCATTTTCTGCCAGCCTACAGAGCAGCATGTTCACATGTGTTTTAGGGAGGGGGCATATATCAATCACATTATCTCATTCCCAACCAGTATACTTCTATGTTGGTTACCAAGAAGCATGACAACACTTAATGCCATTATTAAGGAATTATAACACCTATGGCTACAGTTTTAAGCTGTAATCAGATGGCAGTGGAAGAAAACCACTGTTTGAAAATCCTGGATAGCAGACATAATGTAATCTTTGCACGATGGTAACTGAAGGGCAAGAGCAAGAATGAGGAACGGCTCCTAAGACCGCATGCTTTTGGGAATGTTCGGGGAGGGTGAGGGGGAGCCTGATAGATGCAGCTCCTGCTGAGAACACACAAGTGCTAAAACAGCAGTAGCAAAGTGTGGGGAGCTGCTGAGGGGGTCTATTCCAGCGCCAAAAAAGGAAAGCAAGCCAGCTGAATTTCAAGAATAATGGTTAAGCTATGGAATATTTTCCAAGCCTCTGTATGTGCTCGGGAAGGGCACTAGATGACACTGCCATTTACAATCGTAACAATTTTGCACTGACTCTCAAAGGCTGTCCAACTGACTTCCAGAAGTCACATACGAATTACTGACCAAAACCATGAAGAAACATCAGTGTCAGGGTTGAGAGAGATGCTTCCTTTTGTTTGAGTAGTTTAGACTGATGGGTTTAACTGCTTACAGAAGGGAAAATTGATTGCTCTTTCAGCAACGGCAGGATGACCTGCATTTAGAAACCAGCGCATCTCACTTTACCATCCTTGTCTTTAAATACCACTCACCTGAGTATGGGTTGTTAGCAAGGCTCCCATCTCTGCCTGTCAAGGTTGCAGGAGCAGGGAATGTAATTCCGTAGTAATCCTTGGAAAGAGACAACATTGTTTATTAATAGTTGAAACTGTAACAGAGCTGGACAGCTCTTATGAACCTTGTACTATACACATAAGAAAATTTTTCAAAAAAGAACCAAAGCAGAAGCTGACCTTATTGCCTACAGCAGGGCTGAAGATTCACCTGGATCTTCAGCTTCAAAATAAACCTACTTTATAGACATTTTTGATATTATATAGAAATACTTCATCCCTTAATAGTAAGTTAAAGGCAACGACTAAATATGTTCACCTCCGAACCCTCAGCTCTAAGCTGCCATTTTCCAGTGAGACTGCAGCTGGAAGAGCAAAAGACCATCAGGGGCCCAAGACCTGGGGTCAGGCCAGGACCATAATCGCAATGTGGATGTAGTGTAAAAGGTTTTATCCTTGTACCATGGCCTGTTTTCTAAAAGTGGAAACGTCAGCTAGAAAAACAGCACAAACATTAAAAAAAAAAAAAAAAAAAGAAGAAGAAGAAGAAGAAGAAGAAGAAGAAGAAGAGTTACTACCTTATGACTGGCAAATTTATTTAAAGTACATTAGAGGAGACCTGAGATAAGTAGTCTCCAAAGTGGGGTGCGCAAGACAATCCATTGGGGTGCATGAAGAAAATGATTTTTGGTGCAACTAATAAATAAAATTTTAAAAAAATTAAAAATAAGTGTTTGCTTAACCATTCCTTTATCCTCTGTTAATTTTTATTTTTGTGTATGTTTTATCACATATATATTAGTACAGTAGTATGTGTATACAATTTAGAAATAAAAATATACTGAGGTCAAGTGCTCATAAATTTTTTCCTCATGGAGTGTGTGATCAAAAAAGGTAGAGACCACTGCCTTAGATCATTTTTCTAGGCTGTCTACAGGAAGCCAAGATAGTCATCACCCTAGAAAGCTTGCACTCTGAAATGACAGGACATGCCAGGAAAACGAAAGCAGCACTTTGTCTTCAGTCTGGGAGAAGAGGAGAAAAGTTTGCCTTTCCCTCTCTGGGTGAACTCCACATATGGGGCTGGTGCTCTATTAAGCATTTTTCCCCCTAATTCTCTTAGTTTGCTCCTCACCACCTCCAATCCATCAAGAATTAATGCTTTAACCACTAATGTATCCATTTACACACATTCTACAAGAGTGGAAAAGCATTGTCTTTCTTCATACCCCTCTCTGCAAATTCCCCAGCACAAGTGCTTTTTCAGAGTTGACAGAACCTTCCACCTCGCTGCATTTCTGTGCATCACCCTGTTTTCTACACCCAATCCTCCATCACTGAACATGAAATAATCTGTCAGAGATATAGTATTGGAGGTGTTTTCAGCAACTTGATATAGTGTCATACTTCATCATCCTTTCCTTCCCAAGTAATTCCACCTTATCAACTCTGGCATGAATCTCTTAACAAAATACAAACAAATTCACATTAAAAGTCTCAGCAGGTTACTCAAAAGCAGCGCTCCCATCTCCTTCCAAGGAAATGCCACAAAAAGCAGATTTGGAGAGGAGATCTGAACAGGATTCGGTGTGTATGAACTGGAACTGACACACTAGCATTTTCCCCTATATAAACTGGGGAAGTATAACCAAATCCACATGAGAACACGGTCTAAAGATTGCAACTATTCCCACTGCCTCTCAGGTGCGGGAAAACCACATCAGCACCATCTATCCCTATCCCACACACCTGTGCATACACATCTTCAAACCAAAAAGTCATTACAAAATGAGTACAAGACAGTTATCTTTGCACTTCATGCCCACCCATAGGAAAACATCAGAAGAGATACTCGTCTCATCAGACAACATGGGTATTTCCTGACCTACAGAAGGCATGCATGAGAGGTGCCTTAAGTCTAATCTGAAATATCACAGAATCACAGAATGTTAGAGATTGGAAGGGACCTCGAAAGATCATCTAGTCAAATCCCCCTGCCGGAGCAGGAACACCTAGATCAGATCACACAGGAACGCATCCAGGCGGGCTTTGAATGTCTCCAGAGAAGGAGACTCCACAACCTCTCTGGGCAGCCTGTTCCAGTGCTCTTTGAGTCTATAGGAATAGACTCAAAAAGTGAGACAGAAAAGGACTGAAAAATGATAAGTCATCTGACATAATAGACTTAAGCTCCATCAAGTAGCTCACTAGGTACCATGCACAGCAGCTAGGGCATTTGTAAGACAGACCGCAACAGACTAACAGAAAAGATAGCATATCCCAGCATAATACATCCAAAAAGTTTTAAAAAATTAATAATAAACAGTTAGAACTAGAATTTACAGCATCAACATACACACTGAGAAATCGAGTTAAATTAAAAAAGAACACGCTCCCAAACCTCAGGGGAAACCCCCATTCTCGATGTTTCAGCAGCCACTGGTACCTCTCACTGCTGACAGCTTCCCAGGAAGCAGTGACGACTTGCACTTGGGACTCTGCCCACTTTCGCTTTCTAGACGTAAGTGAACCAGCACAATGAAGACAAGTATTTCCACCAGCTGCTGCCTCCCAAACACCTAATGTTGCCTGATTTCTACAATAAATTCAAAGCACAATAGAAACCCCAAAATCCAGAAATCACAATCATTTAATTAATAGTTGAAAAATCCTCCACGACATGTAAACATTTATTTACAAATACCAATACACTGAGGAAAAACAACTCAGGGGGCAGGGGGGATGTCAGACAACTCCAAAAAAACTCTGCAAGATATTTGCAGAGAGAGGAAACACCCTTGCAAACTAAATGTATTTCTCAGTAAGAAATAAAGGAAAACATGCATTAACTCATATATACAAATAATATCAGAGTATGAAATAAGAAAATAGATGTTGGTAGGCAAAGAAACCTGCAAATAAAAACCAAGAAAGACAACTCAGAAAACAGATGAAAAGGAAACCCTGAAATGCATCCTCAGCACAGCGGCCCCAAAAGCCTCTGCCACCACACTTTCACATCCCCCACTGACATCCCCCATAACAGCACAGGAGCCAGGCTATCCCTGCAGCCTGACAGCAGCCCTGGGAAAGAACCTGCTCCCCTTCCTAAGGACACCTCCTGCTCAGACTTTCATGAGCACAGCAAAAGGCCTCAGGAAAAAGTAAGTGGAAAGCAAAACTGAAAATGGGAACAGGGAAATTCTGTCTAGATTATGATGATGATGAAAGGAAAGCCGTGGCACCACATAAAGCCGGCCAGCCAGCAGC
>NW_010114903.1:0-7494 GCF_000699245.1 Pterocles gutturalis | reverse complement strand
GTACTGTAGGCATGGCTTCTTATTTCTGCATTTTCTTTCATTTGGAAAGCATCATACTAATGCTCAGCTTTGAAAGAGCAGAGCAGAGCTTTTAGGGGAATATGAACTGATATTATTATAGTCATTTGTAGAATTTGTGGTCAACTGGGTAAATAAGGATTTAGATCTTTTTTTGAAAATATATATTTACTCTGTAGACTATAATGATTCAAGAAAAAACTAATTATGGTCTATCAGCTACATATGCATTTTAGTTACTTTAAGAAGTGACTGAAATATCTCTTTTTGAGTAATAAAAAGGTCTCAAATCTAATGAGTGCATACAAAAGGAAATATTGGAATGCATTCAAGTGGCAGTAAAACATTATTTTCTGACACTTAGAATAAGACCTTTAGTATTTTAATCTACCATTGATTTATTCAAAGTCACTAATCTCAAAAACTCAGCTGTTATTTACAGTTTTAGAGCTATGTCGCTATTCACTTTGAACTTTTTGGTAACCTCTGTGTTGATATATGAACCTATAATGTTAATTTACCTTAATACAGAGGCATGAAGATTTTCAGTGTGTTCTGTTCAAAAATATCACAAAACCATGCTTTAGTTGAATTAGTTGTAGGTACTAAACAGAATTGGTTTAGATTCAAGTACCATTCATAGGAATAGGTGTGAAATCGTCTCCTTGAAAAAAGTTTTTGCAACTCTGTTGACTTGAGTGGTAAATAAATCAGTGGGCAAACAGATTGTACTGGTTTCTTTGGAGTTCTTTCAGGAGGAAAAACCAAAAGTTATTAGGAAGTTCTGACTTTTTGTTATTTTAAACCTTGGAATTGCATCTCTAAGAATGCAAAGTATAAACTGGCCATTGATTGTTAGACAAGAGTTTCTAACCATTTGAGGTAGGATTGACAAGCCTTCTGACTCTGAGGAATGTAGTGGAAGCAAGCCTCTAGTCAGGTTCCTGGTGAAACCTGATAAGTTTATGAATTACATATCATGCAGTTTTTTGTAACTGCAAAACACTGGTTTTGATGACTTAGGTTTTCTTCTACTTCTAAGCAAGTAAATTGGCATTACAGGGACAAATTGTAGGCCATTGCTTTCCTTTGGAGGTATAATAAATTACCTAGTCCTTCCATCTGTAACTTTTGATTTTTTCTCTTTCCAAAAATGAACAGAAAGATATATTTGCATCTTACATTTTAAAAAATCCATTCCTACATTGAGAGGAAAAGTATGAATGTTATCTCCTAAATCAGAATGCATAGTTTGATCAGAATGAGACTTGCAAACTCAAGCCTCTACGAGCAGAAATCAATGTACAAAAGCCATGAAAAAGAGAAGCACTAGGTAGATAGTGTAATTAGATAAACGTTAAATGTTAAACTTCTGGAATCTTTGTGTGAAATGAACCAAAGAAGTATGAACCTCAAGAGGAAGTCTGGAGCATGAGGACTTTGAGATTATATGAGGAAATGGGAGAAGATGCATGGGTGGAGGCCTAATTTATTTGTATGTCATGGTTGTGTTTATGCGAGCAGCTCTGTGCCACTAATGTTTTCTGGCACTGGCACACATTCATTTGTGCTAGTAAACAATTAGAATGCTTCTTGTCCTGTGCCAACCAAAGCCATCCCCACTGCTCTCCCTGGGTATGATTTGACAGTTAAGATGCTCTTAATTACTAGAATAGATAAGGCTGTGCTGCCTTGGCATGCTCCTTCTGGCACAGCTCTTTAATATCATCCCAGCAGGCTTTGTGCCATGCACCAGGCTAGGCCAGATGCACCTTTGGCATCATGCTATAAAAACTCCATTCTTACAAATAGCTGTGAAGTAATCTGCTGTTTTTTTCGTGGTTGGACAGCAAAAACCAGAGTCTTGGTATTGAGAAGGCCAGAAGATGACTATCCTCTCTATAGTCTGCAAGAAACTGAGTGAGAAATGGAGTTCAGTTCTGGCCAGATCACTCTTCTTCATCCATCACTTCCTATGCCAAGATTGGCTTGCCCTCTCTGCCAGGATTGATGATTAGACACTTCCATGCACTAAGCAGAGGCAGGCTACACAGCACTGACATATGATTAAAAAGTAAAATTGCCTGCCACGACTGTTACTTCTGTGCAGCTCAACAAGTGCCTGCACTATTCTGAGATGCTTGGTTGGATCATCAGCTGGGAGACTTTCCCAGACCCCCACATAGGGTATGATTTTAGGTTATTCCCTCATCCAAAGGACCATGCCAACCCTGGCTATAGGACCTGACTGAGGGCCTGTCCTTCCTTCTGCTTTTGTCATTTATGTCATGTACCCTAGTGGCACAATCTGGCCTGTAAACCTGAACTTGAGTGAAAATTAGGTTCTTTACTCATAATACAAGGAGTTGTATTTTGGGATCTTAATCAATGGAGACACTGTGTAAGGGTTTGGAATAGCCAGCACTATGGATTGTGATTTATGAGAGGGAGATGCTGTTAGCATGTCCTCAAATAAGTCTCCCTTGTCCACTTTTGCATAACTGACAGCATCAGCTAGGGAGAATTTCTGCTAGAAATAATCCATGTCACACAGCACGGCCTCATCTCCAGACTAGCTATGGAGGTTTTCTTCCTAATAAAGAAAGTAACCAAGAAGGCCTGAAAAGGCGTCTATCCAGCCAACAAAATTAGGAGCAACAAGGCCTTGAACTTGAAAAAGTTCAAACCTTGATGCAAAACAGCAGCAGATGCAGGTGGCATTTGGCGCTGTGTATCCACCAGAGGTGACGCATCTTGATAGTACTTGTCACGGGGCACATTATTAAGTGCATGTGGGGTATACTGATGTGTGACTTTTAAGAAAAATTGAGGGGAGCTTGACACACACATGGTGCTGAAGAGATAGGTGTTTTGAGAGAGAGAAAGTTCACTAGTGTAGATATGGTCTGTTCCATATTAGGTGGTCTTAGTGACCAGAGACCATTCTTGCTGTCTTTAATTTACAGCTGTAAAGCATGGCTCCTATGTTCTTCTTTCATCTTAGAAGAGTCTCACTGCTGGGCTCTGTTGGAGTATACATGAGCATTGTGAAGGTCTCTGTGCTGCTGTGTGTGTGTTTCTGCTTGAAGAGCTCACCCAGGATCTCTCTATGCTGTGCAGAATGCAGAAGACTGTGATGACCATTATGGCATTGGGATGCTGGTGTCAAGCCTGTCCCTTGGTATCTACCACTTGAAGTTTTTCTGTTTGTCTTAGTTTTTTAAATTGGCTGTACTTTGGTCTATCATGTAGGAGGTATACATGGCAGGGAGGTAGGAACTGAGGTCAAAGTTTCTTGACTAGTGCAATGTGGATAAATGTGCTGCTGGGAGTTCAGAGAAGAGACTAGGGACCTTATTCGACATGGTTTCTTTAAACAGTTTGTTGGAAGGGGTTACAATGGTGTGACAGGCAAGTCAGAAGCTGATTGTATGCTGAACGGCATGTGATGGTAAGATGCACAGAATCATAGCTGACTGCTGTACTTCAGAAAAGTCTTGCTGAAATGAAGTATGGATGCTACCCAAAGAGGCTTGAGGCATACTGTTTCACTCCTTCTATAAAGAAAAAGTAGGACTTCCCTCTTGTGTACTTGTTTGTTGCCTTCAGAGTAGATGCCAATCATGAGACAATCAAACAACCTGCAGTATTTTCTGATTCATAGTAAAATAGAACAAATTGCCAAGGTTGCTTTTTTTTTTTTTTTTTTTTTTTTTTTTGAGAAGTACACACTCTTCATTTCAATTTTTTCAAAATAAAAAAAATTGTAGTGGATCAAGTCAATGGTGTTTTGTTTTTTCTTGCTTGGTCCTAGTTATAGTGAGACCTGCATGTAAAGAATTTAACAGTATTGGTGAGCAGAGACTTTAAATGCTAGTTCTTCACAAAAATGACAATGAATAAAAAAACCACACATGGAAATGAAATGCTAATGCTAATACTAATACTAGTGACATGAAGTCTCAAGAAATGTTGTAAGGTAATGTTTAAAGATTAAAAGATAACATATATTTATCTTTTTCTCATGAGCTGAGTACTTAAACTCTATGTAAATACATTAGTATTAAAACAGCTGCATAATACACATTTTTTTCTGTAGTTTATTCTTCATTATGATAATACTTTTTTGGAACTAAATATAAAAAGTCAGTGCAGTAAAACTTGGTTTTCTGTTTTCGGTGAAATGTCTTTTTCTGACCTTGTATTCAGGTGAAAAATAGAATGAAGTGAAGGCCACATGCACCGGTTGCCAGATGGCTTTTAAACGGTAAAAAATATAAATAATGCAGGAGTTAGCATTTAAAAACAGAAACCACTTATTAGCTAGTTTAGATGCTGATTCTCCCATAGATTTGGAATGTTACCACATGTCCACAATTTGCAATGCAGCATCATGCTAGAAATCCCTAGCTCAGCACCAAGTGGACAGCTTGGTCAGATTGGTTTAGACCCTATATAGCAATACTGTGATACTAATTATTTCTGCCTCTCAGCAGGTTAATTATCTTGGGAATGGCACAGTGCTCATACTTTTCACCTCTAAAATTACTTTGTTCAAAGTTGGTTTGGCTGTTTCCGTGCAGTACTTTCATTGTAATGCATGGCTGTATCCTTAATACTGTTGTTTCCCAGTTTCCCCATCCATAGTTTGGGCTCAATTCCAATCATAAGGAAAACACTTAGGTCTAGAAATTTTTAAAAGATTATACATATTTTATATGGATTGTCTCCCTCCTTTGGGCATTTTTGAAAGTGTCAAATGTCAGTTGGACAATGTTTCTGCTGACCTGTGGAGATTCTTGAAAAGAATGTTATTAGACGTATTTTTCTTCATAAACACCTTCAAAAATTTGGTACCTGGAAGTTGCTAGGCTCTATTGACTTTGTCACTTATTCCCATGAATGCATTTGATGATTTGTTTTCATTTTTCCTGAATGAACGTCCTAATTTCTAAGGTATTTTATAATTAAATATGATGTATAAAATTAACTATTAACATTTAAGTGATATTCTAGCTGAGAGTACAGAGGCTTATATATTTCTCTGTGAACTTAATTCTGTTCTCAGTAGGTGATACTTACTGAGCAAGCTTAATGACTCTAGTGGAACTTCCCACATGCATATTTGAAGAAACCTGTTTAATGTGGATCCCCAGTGATTAAGAGAACAGTGAACTTTCCCCTTAACAACCCAAACTGTATACATCCATAGATCAGTGATTTTTAAACCTTTACCATATTTAGACAAATCAATAGATGACCTAAGGCAGGTGTATTGCTAGACTTCTTTCATGCTAAAGACACTAGTTTCATAGGTAATAAAACTGTAAATAATAATATATTAACATTCTCATCAACCAACACCCCAAGTCCTTCTCTTCAGGGATGCTCTCAAGCCATTCTCCACCCAGCCTGTATTTGTACTTGGGATTGCCCCAACCCACCTGCAGGACCTTGCACTTGGCCTTGTTGGACTTCATGAAGCTTGCAAGGGGCCACCTCTCAAGTCTGTCAAGGTCCCTCTGGATGGCATCCCTTCTAGTGTGTCAAACACACCACACAGCTTGCTGTTGTCGGCAACCTGGCTGAGGGTGCACTCAATCCCACTGTCCCTGTCTCCCACAAAGATGTTAAACAAGAGTGACCCCTGCAGAATGCCATTTGTCACCAGTCTCCACTTGGGCATTGAGTCATTGACCACAAGCCTTTGAGTGCAACCATCCAGCCAATTCCTTATCCACCCAGTGGTCCTTCCATTAAATCCATGTCTCTCCAATTTAGAGAATTGTGTGTCAAATGTTTTGCACAAGTCCAGGTAGATGGTGTCAGTCACTCTTCCCTTATTCACCACTGCTGTAACACCATCGTAGAAGACCACCAAGTTTGTCAGGCATTGTTTGCCCCTAGTGAAGCCGTGCTTGCTGTCACCAATCACCTCCTTTTTTTCCGTGTGCCTTAGTGTAGTTTTCAGGAGGTTGTACTCCATGATTTTGCTGAGCATGGAGGACTTCACAAGGACATTCCAATCTCAGAGATTATCCCTGGGAATTAAACAAAAGAAAAAAAAATCTGGAACTTCAGTGAGTCATGAACAAGTTTTATAAATTAAGTTGCAATACAAAAATTGTCATATCTTAGTGAATCCTAGCCATGTTAGTGTATCTTGATCACGTTCCCTTTCCGAAACAACAAATTTTGGGTGTCAGTGGACTTGGAATCAGAGAGATGTAAATATTTTCTAACATGGTAAGACACTCTTCTCGCCATGAAGGTACTTTGAAAAGCATGTAAAAATTGCCAGCTACTGTTAGTAGAGGGAAGCTATTACAGCAAGAAATTAATTAATTAACATATTGCTTATCTAACCTCTCTCTGGCAGTGCCTTTCTAATACCTCTTTCCGTTTTTCAGCCCGCTCAAGAAAGAAGACTTTTACATGTCTTTATGCATACTATAAAAACCAAGAAGTATGTTACACATTTTTGAGCAGCATCTACTGGCATCTTATGTGTTTTGAACTGCTCACATCTATGCAGATTATACAGACCTCCATGTCAACATGAAAAAAAGGAGGTATCTATGAGCTAACTCACCAGACTTAATTTTATTTTGGTATGCTTATTAGTTAGATACAAAGAGGTGCAGTATCTGGACCTTCTCTGTGCTGTAGCATCCTCTTCTCTAAAAGTATATATTTAGAGAGAAGATAATAAGAAATTTTCTGCTTTTGGCCTGTGTATTAACCACTTCTATGATGCTGAAGCTGGTTTGTAGACAGCTGTCCGTCTGTTGTTCTGTTGTCACTGTTAAAAAAAAAAAAATAAATCTCTGCTGTGGTCTTGGAGCTCCATCATCGACTTTTCTAGAGGTACTTGGGTAAGCAGCAGGATGCTTTTCTGCCGTGCTCACAGGTACCACTGCTATATTATGTCCTAGATTCTCTCTATGATGGGAACCTTCTCCAGTGGCATACGGTTGCAGCAAATGTGCCAGTACTCCAGGACACCGCATGTCCATATGTTAACTGGATGTTGTTGCCCTTGGATTTTGTAACACAATTGAATCTCAACATACTGTAAATCTAGCACACTGCATCAATCTATGTCAGGTCATTCTCTGATCAGTTCAAATGAAAGCTGTCAAAGCCTCTGACACATGATTCCATTTTTGCTGGAAAATGGTACAATACAGAATCCGGGAGCCATATGAACTACTTAGGCTTATGCCATATTGTTTTTATCCTGGTATAAGAGAAGAAAAGGCTTATTTTCTACTAGTCATTTGCAGTAGTCCTGTAAACTGTATTCTTGTAATGACACCCTGAAAATATACCTTTGAAAAAGGAATATGAAATGTTTCTGTTATAGAAGATCTTGTGCAAGGTGTGCTGTGAGTTAAGAAAGCTGAGTAGCTTCCAACAGCTTCCATCCTTTTAAAAATCTGCCCTTTCTTATCTTATCTTATCTTATCTTATCTT
>NW_010114902.1:43856-53725 GCF_000699245.1 Pterocles gutturalis | reverse complement strand
CGCTGCGGGCGCCAGGGCCGCCGAGGCGGGGAAGGCCTTGACCTGCTTCGCCAGCAGCTGCTGCTGGATGTGCTGCTGGGCGGCCTGCTGCAGCTTGCTGTATTTCTCCATTTCTTCGGGGGTAAAAGTGATGGGCTGGCTCTCCAGCGGGGCTAGAGAGGAGTCCTCTCCTCCATCCCGATCCCCTTCGATGCTCGGCTCCCCGCCCTGAGGCACATAGCCAGGAAAGTGCTCAACATCTGGAACTAAGGGCATCATACTGGTTTCTACTGGGACAGGCTGGTTGCCCCCGTCTATAGATTCTAGCCCATCGCCGTCGCTTGGATCTGAGAGAAAGTTGTGTGGCATGACCAGATCTCCAGAACCAAAGCACTCGGGGAGCGCCGGTGCTTCCAGGGGAATGGACGGCATTTCCACGGCAGCTTCGTCGCGTTTCTGCTCGTCCAGGGGTTTGTCCTGAATGACCATCACCACGTCCTCCAGCAGAGCCTGGCCCCCCTCCTCCATGCCTTGGGAAACTTCCTCGGAATCCGCCAGCTCCTGCTCCTCGCCCCTCTCCAAGCCAGACTCTTCGTATCTTTTGGCGTTTGGTTTTCGAACAGTTGGCAATTTCCCAATTAAGGGGAGAACCGGTTTGTTGCCTAAGGAAGGAGGAAGTTTTGGGCCAAAATAGCCCTGAGGAGGATCTTTGAGCTTTATGCCCACCTTGTTCGCCCCCGTCAGCATCTCGTCAGTGACACAGGGCTTCTTCTCAACCTTCCTGGATTGAACCTTTTCCAGGAGAAGCTTTGCAGTGACGGAGTTTCTCTCCTCGGGACTGCAGTCGCCTTCCGAGCCCCTCCCCGTGCTGGAGCCGCCACTGTTTTGGGAGAGCGAGCTAGATCCTTTCAGATCTTCTCCTTTGCCGTCCTCCTTCTTCAGCGACGATCCTTCACTTCGGGCTGTCCGAAAATAGTGTGGAGATTGTGAGCGATAGATTTTGGACCTGATGAAGTCTCTTCTACCTGACCTCCTCTCCTCGGGGCTCTCGTGGCCTCGAGAACCCTTCCGCGAGAGAGATCTCTGCGAGTGGCTCCTCGTGCTGCGGCTGCGATCCCTGCTGTAGCTGCGGCTCCGTTTCCAGCTGCGACCCGTTACGCTTCGGCTTCTCCTCTTGCGGCGCCTGCGGCTGCAGCTGCTGCTGCGTGTTCTGCCCCGGCTCCTCGATCTTGACCTACCTCGAGGGTGGGTTCGGCTCCTGCTCCGACTCCTCGACCTGCTCCGGCTCGAGCTGTAGTCATCTTCGGAAGAAGAATACTTACGGCGCTTCGATCTGTGATTTGAGCTGTTGTAGTCGGAGTCATCCTCTGAGTCCTGGGACCGCTTGGAATGGCACCTCGAGCGGTCGCTGTAATCGCTGTAGCTATCATCCGAGTAACTCCTCCGGCGGCTGTACCGGCTGTTGTCCGAAGAAGCGTCCGAGCTGGTGGAGTAGGACCTGTGGGAGGAGTGCCTCCGCCCCGAGCGGGAGCGGCTCCGGGAGTGGTCGCTGCCGGAGTCGTAGTCGTCGCTGTACTGGGACGGGGATTTCTGCCGGCAGTGCTTCCTGTGCGGGCCCTCGTCGCTGTCGTAGTCCCCGCTGCTCTGCCGGCTCCTGCGGCTGCTCTTGCCCAGGGAAGGGGCCGGACAGCGTCTCCTCGAAGCAGATAACTGCTGCATGTCAGCTTTGTGTTTTTTGCCGCCGTGCTCTTGGCAGGAGTTACCACCATCCTCTTTTTTACCGCTGCTTCCTTCTTCAGCAGACAGAGACTTCCTCTGGGACTCCTGAGAGAAGCGCTTTTTCTTCTGGAAATGGCTACAGTCTTCAGACAGGTCGGGTTTTAGCGCTCGTTCCGATTCAGTAGAAAGGAAGGATTTGCCTTTTTTGTGTCGGTGTCTTTTCCGTTTCTTGGGTTTCTCCTCCCCCAGGTCAGTTTTTCGGCCCTTCTCCGCAGCTTCCTCCTTGTGTTTATGTTTGTGTTTGCTCGACTTTTTGTGCTTCTTTTTCTTTTTGTGTTTATGGGATCTCCCAGATTTTGTCTTACCGGTTACGCTTTTACTACCATCCTCTCCCTCTCCCTTACTAATGCTTGACAAACCAGACTCCTGCTTGTTCTGTGAGCCACAGGAGAACAGAGATTTGTTTTCCATTTTTAAAGCAGAACTGTTAACTACGCTTTCTGCCTCCTTGGGTTTGCTCATCTCACCAGATTCTGTGCTGCTCTGAGTGTTTTCTTTACAAAGGCCGCCCGGCTCCTTCGATTTCTCTGCCCCTTTCCCTTTAGCATCTTTGTTGCGAGAGAGTTTGAAATCAAAATACAGGGGGTTACAGCTGTACGAAACAGACGGCTCTGCTTTGGTAAATATGAGGAGCTCTGAAGGCCACTGGAGAGTTGTGCTCTCATCTTTACTCAGAACAGGGAAAAAAGGTCCCGTCAGATGCTTTGGTCCTTCAGTGGCATCTTTACAGCCTGGGATGGGCTGTAAAACTTCTTTAGTAGTGTCTGGCTCGGGGAGATTGCTCTCTGGAAGATGCTTGCTCTCTGGAAGATGTTTGCTCTCCTGCATACTCGCATTTTCTGGGATTTCTTTGGGCTCTGTTTTGCTCTGCTGAGCTGTGGTTTCAGTAGTACTCTGCTCCTTCTCCTGCCCTGTGCTCTCAGCAGCTTTCTCCGTGTGCTTGCTGGGTTTGGGTTTTGGAGAATTACCCTTTTTCACTTCATGCGTGGTTTTTTTGTTCATATTTTCAGCTTCCATTTGTTCAGTAGACTTCATGAAAAGCAGGAATTGAAAATTGGGCTTTACTTTACAATGGGCTGGGGGAATATAGTGATAGTACTCGGGTTCAACTGCCATTGGTCCGTCTTCTCGTCTCATCTTTTTTAGTTTAGATAATGTCGTGGCTAGAGACCCACTATCTTTGTCATGTTGGTCATCTTCTTCCGTCTTCCCGTCAGAATTATTTGTGCTTTCGCCCTCACCAGATTTCTGCAGGTTCCCTGCGTCTGAGGAACCTCTCTCATCAGCTTTTGCTCCATCTGCAGAACTTGATTCTTCCACGTGGTCCTTGAAAACAGAAGCTATGGTCTCCAGCTTTACCGGCGTCTTCTTGGCAAACGAAAACGACACGCCGATCTTCTGCAGGGGAGTTCCCAAAGTGCTCTTGATGCCAAAGCTGATCGCCTGTGCCGTCTGGACGGGCATTTGGTTTGGTGTAAGAGTGCCACCCACTTGTCCGGTGTTTAGGAAACCTCTGTCCAGGGGCAGCTCTGTTGCTTGGCCAGAAGTTGTCTGGATGAAAGAGCTGCTGTTGGCTCCAGAATCGTCATCATCTCCACCTTCCTCATCCACAGCCACCGTGGTGGTTCTGAACATGGGGCCACTGCCAGGAGCGCTGGAAGAACAAAGTTAAAATAGAAAAAAGAGCTGACTGCCATCTGTGTACCTCTGCAGGGGGATTCATGCCTCATCTGAAACATTTCAAATACTCTTGCATCCAGAAACATGCATTAAAATAGCATCATGCAGCCATTCGAGTTTTTCAATAATATTAAATAACGGAAGAAAACTAGTATTGCTGGATAAAGCAATTTGGAGATGCTCTGGACTCCTCTTTTAGTGAGTTCACTCCTACCAAAACCACAGCACGAGGCCAAACTCAGGCGTGAAGCTTTGCCCTCAAAACTTGCGCAGGATTACAGCGGCAAGAACGGGACCGCAGTCCCACGCAGGCCTCCCGCACACCGCTCCGGGGTGCCCAGGGATCTCCTGGACTCACCATTCAGGCTGTCTCCTCTGCTCAGCCAGCTCGTGCAGACGCCGGAGGGCTTTCTCCTGCTTCCTTTCATCTTTACGGGATCTCGAAGAGACATTGCGAGCAAATTCCCTTTGCTTGAGATCTTTCAACCTCTAAAGTAAAAGAAAGCGGGGACGGGTTAGATAAAGGAGTTTTTTAAGCATCCAAAAGCATCTCTTTGCTGTAACACTGGAAAGCACATGGCAAAGCCCCTGCCCAGTAACATTTATTGAGCTGGGATGGAGCAACAGCATCTCAGCTCAACAAACCCAACAGAGCACGCTGCCGTCCTCCCAGTAGCTAAACGCAAAGACAGCTGTTGATCACTTTGGGATGTGGTTTCAAGTCTGCATTTCCAACCCATGCTACTGGTTTTCTTTAGCATAAAGCTGATTTCAAAGCAACAAGCAAATTCTGGAAGAAGAAAAAAAAAAAAAAAAAAAAAGACTTGACTCTCTTGCAGGGATGTACTCGCCAAACAGTGCAGGACAGATATCTCACTAGCACGGGCCAGAGGACAGAGAGGGATCGGCTAGTGCAAGAGAGTTCCCCGGGTGTTGTATCTGACAAAAGCAATGTGCAAATTACATTGGAGAAGGTGCCAAAAATCCCACGCAGATGATTCCCAGAATAAATAAATAATACAACATACACCACAAACAGTTACTTGTTGACAGTAGTTCTGAGAGGGTCTCTCAAGAAACAAAATGCTCTAAAATGCAGCGGGGTCTTTGGAGGTTTAATATTTTAGAGGGCAGAAACGCTCAGTTCCCCAGAAAGTTTATCATGTGAGGAAGCAAACCCAAAGCCAAGGAATTTCAAATACCGTAACGCCACTGAGGAAATCTAGATATCCAATTCTAATGGAAATCACACATCCAAGACTTCAGAACATTTTTGAAAGTCCTTGTCTCAAAGCACTAGGAGAAGCGGCTGCTGGTCTTCCTTTGAATAGATGTGAAAATCCATTTTTTTCGAGTGCTACGCAGAAGTTTAAGAAAGCAGCAAAGAAAGACCTCTACTATCCCAAGGGATTAATTTTTCTTTTTTTGGTGCATGATTTGAAATCCTTTCAAAAGGCCTGATTCCAGAAAGCACCGTGTACCCAGCTTTTGAAAATCTTTCATGTTTTTCAGGCATTTCAGGAAGGGTCTGAAAGACTACCAGCACTCCAAGCAGTAGTCACTTCAGAAGTCTCGTAGGAGATGTACAAACCACTGGGGAATTCTAAATCGACCTTCTGGCTGGCTGTCTCTGTCTGGAACGGAGCAGTCAGATCGGTGTGCATACAAACGGTGGATCTGAAAACTAACCCAAAGTCCAAACGGGAGGAATTCAGTTGGCCCAATGTAAAGAGAACATTGCTTTGTGAAAAAGGAGAAGGCTTGACAAGACAAGAGGATTCTCTCACCTAATCGTTACCAAAATCAGAGGGGAGGACACACATTAAAAAATACAGCTACAGACACTAGTAGAGAGAAACTCACTCTGGTGATCTGGGCTCCAAAATTAGAAGGGTTTGCTTTCAATACATCAGCTGAAAACATCACGTCACAAAGAAAAAAAAGAAAGTAAAAATATAACAAGGGTGAAAGGGAGGAAAAAAACCAACCAACCAACCAAACCCCAAAAGCAAGCATCACTACACAGGCTCGGGAGTGTCTGCGAGCTATTCTATGGAGCAGGAGCGGAGCAGCGAGGCTATGGGAGCAAGCTCAGGGGTCTGGAGCAGGAGGGGGGAACATGAACACGCACGGACACAGCAATGATCCCACCTGCAGCAACAGAGCTACTTTCACCAGGACAAGTAAAGGGCTCAAGGGCTTTGTGGTGTATGTTAAATGTTGAATAGTAATTTTTATTCTTTTTCCCAAGAGGAAGGAAAACAAAATGGACTAAGCGATGCAATCAGCTTTTTCATGCTGATTTTAAAAGTGTATCTAAAATGCTCCTGGCAGTTAAAGTCACCAACAGCTGACAAAACGATTTAACTGGGGGCCAATGCCAAGTCTCTAGATTACTCGGCCATCTGGAAAAAAATATGAGCCAGCTATTTACACCAGAAATGAACTGTGACCTTTTGCTTTAAAGAGGAAGGTGCAATGGTGCACTCAGAAACCCACCTCCAGCCCAGACATGGCCCGAAACATCTCCCCGGGCAGAGAAACGGGCTCAGAGACGGTTGGTAATGCAACCCTGCCTTCGTTACAGCGGACGGTATTAGCAAAACCAGAATGAAATGCCCACTTCCTTGAACACTGACCTTTTTGTGCCTCTGATCCCCAAAACCTCCCACCTTCTTACTGTGCAACACTAGGAAATGAGGAGAAAAGAAGCAAGTGAACTGTCCGGACACCCTGGAACTGCAGAACCTGGCTCCGCTGTGCCTGTGGAGATGATAAACCACGGTTTCGAGACTGCTGAGAACTTACTACTCCCCAAATTGGGAAAAAGCTGCTCTGATTTTACAAAGCTGACTTTACAAAGGACTGAGAGGTCTCCAGGCTGAATTTCTTTTTGTAGCACAGGGGCCAGAAGGAAGAAGGGTTTTGCTGGGTATGTTTAAGACAGAAAAAAACTATTCCCAAAAAAACTCTTTTCCAAAACTGCAGCATGCCATCTCCCTGGGAATGCCAAATGGAAAATACGGACCATAACGAAGCTCAGCACCTTTGACTGACGTAAAATGATTCCTCGACCACCAGAAATTATTTTTTTTTTTAAGTTTGCAAGGAGCTGAGTCCTACCAAACCTGGGGGACTGCACTGTGTGACAGGGATGCCAGCCGGGGTGGGGAAGGGGGGAGGCCAGCAGACCAGAGTGCCCACCTGTAAAAACAAACCGCTCCAGGAAGGGATGCACACGGCTGCGTTCGCAGGCAGCTGAGAGTCACTGAACTTCTAAACCAGCCAGAACTTCTCAAAAGATCCTGTCAGAGCAGCCACTGATTGTTCCAAGTGCACAACTGAACCCAGTCATTTCTCCACGGATAACCGGCTAACCGCAGCTATGCCTGCCCTCCTCCCCCAAACCTAACCGGGCTGAAGCAATTAAAAGCCTCAAACACAATTTCACAGCAGTAAAAGGAATACATCAAAGCAATGAAAAGCTTTTCAGAATACTTCTTAGCCTTCCCAGAAAGCTATTTGAACTACATCAATATTTAAGCTAGGCTTACGCTAAATAAATTTCGACCTAATCCTTAGGCAAGCGTTCATTATTCTAATCCCCCCAAATCTCTAAATTACTTTTTTGGACTGCACCGTGCGCGTGGGAGTTCACAGAGGCTGGAGAGCCGCGGGAGGCGAGTGGCACTGCCGCTCCTTCCCCCCCAGCACAAAGAAATTGAAACAAGAATTTAACATAGCCACTGCACCATCCTCGGGGAGCGTCTCCCCATGAACTGAGGAGAAGGGAACCCATCTTCTTGGGGTGAAACCAGCCTTTTTATGTCTTCCCACGGTGCTCAGCAAGACTCTCTTCAACAAGATCAGAGCCACCAACCTGTATGAAATCAAACATAGAGCTTCACGCGACTACAGGACTGAAAAATCAAGAAGCATTAGGAACTCTTTTTCTTGAGAGGCAGGGTGTTTTCCGAGGAAGCTGACTGCTTTTCTAAGCAGCAACACATTTACCAACTGCAGGGTGATGGTGACCATGAAATCCTCTGCTGCGGGTTGAGCGTAAGAGCAGCCCCATCACCAAGCCCGGTGACAGCAAACAGGGACACAAACCACCAGCACTCCGGTGAAGTTTGCCCCGATTTCTGCACGCTAGCAGCAGTACTTCATTACCTGGAGCCTTCCTTCAGCTTGGTATTGGGTTTTATTAATAGCTGCCGCCCACCCCAGCGTCGTAACAAAGACTAGTCTTCTAGGTGTTGAGCCGTGTTTCTAAGAAAATTACTAAGAAGCCTCCAAATTTCAATGGGAATGCAAATGGAGCTCTTGAGGAACAGGTTTTATAAAGAATTGGTATTCCAGCACAAAGAGAGCTGCAGCAATGGGTTATATCTCCCCATCGCTGCGTAGCGCAGGAGGGGCCAGACGGCACACAATGCCACTGCCTTACCATTCCCCTCCCATGGGATTAAACAAGCCGCACTCCTGCACCACTGATAGCCCATCACAGGTACGTGAAGATGGTTAAATAAAAGGGGGACAACCAGGACTTAGAAACTGCCCTAAAAGGTAAACCTCAGTGCACGCCGTAGCAATCACGCATGAGATTTAGCCGGTGAGACGGCATCGAGGCCTCCCCAGTACCGAACTGGAGCGCATGGCTTTTCAGGCTCACGACCAGTGGTAAATGGATTTTCTCAATTTAATAAAACCGGGCAATTCTGATGAACTGAGGCCCATTCGATTTTTTTAAAATTGCAGAGCAGAAAGAGAGCGTGTTATTCTCAGAATAAAAAGCAGCACTCCACTCCACTGCTTTACTAGACCTGAAGATCTGAGACTTTTACATCAAACCTCACGCTCAGGATGGACTGGATCCATGTACGGGGAGATCTCTGCCTTGGCTCGAGACCAGAGGCAGCTCATGTGACAGCACAATCCCATCAGAGCCTCCTCCTCCCCTGCTATTGTTCTCAAGCCTCTCTGCCAACCCCCATTAAATAAAATAATAATAATGTACCTTTCATTACATGCCAGCAGATTTCTGGCTTTGTGAACTCTTGACGTACGCTTGACTCTCTGCCACAAAAGCTTCTGGGAGTGAACGACACCATTAGCTAAACACGAGCTCAAAGGATGGCAACCTTTATAATTTTATATAAGTGAGAACACAAGCCCTGCTTCTTTCTGGTAATCAACATTCTTTGCACGCTCGTAAGGGAAGGGAAAAGAGCAGGGGGAAAATGGCACGCAACTGCGCTTTTATTTCATCTTAATTTCTTCCCTGACATCTCATTTTCAACTTAGGAAAATATAGCACGCGTTAATGGGACACAGATAACCCAACGACACGAGTCTGCCTGCCCTCCAGGAGGCTGGCATCCCTTGGAATCACAGCGTCCTGGTCTCACCCGCTGAAGAATTATTTTATTGAATGCTCTCCACGTCTAAGTGGTCTTCCCCAAACGTGTCTGCCAGCAGCAAACGGGCAGCTGAAGAGCTAAAAGTGAGTTAAGAAAGATACTTGGGTCTTCTGAGCATTTCTAGGGTAGAAAAGCCTCTCGTGTAGCACCAAGGATCTTGGAGATTCTCTCTTCAGTCTTCTACACGCAAGCTGTGCTTGAAGACACAAGTTTTTGGAAAGCCCAAGTCCAATTCTCCCCTAAATGAGAAAGTTCGGGGTTTGGATTTGGAGCACCCATAAACCACAGCAGGACTGTGTGGGTAGCTTTATTGTGCTTTCACAGATCCCTCCCCCTCGGCGTTAGAAGTGAAGATGCAGATAATTAGGGCATGAAGAGAACAGCACATCTCTAGCTTCAGTTCTCAGTTCCACCCTCTTTCCCAAAGAACTTCTTTATGGAAATATATTCCCTTTGTAAAGGCAATCTAGGCAGAATGAATCACCTGCACCTCCAAAACACCACATATTTAGAAAAAAAAATTAAACAAAAGCTCCCCAAAAGCCTGCATTTCAATACTGGTTGGTGCTCTCACAGTTCACCTGGCAGAAGTTCACACAGGTACGTGCTTGGTTTTCACACGGAATCTGTTGGGTCAGTGACTCGGTGAAAGCTCAACCCTTCACCAGGCATGGAAAGAGGTGACTGTATATGAAATCCTGTAAATTCTTGGATGAAGTGTAAATTCTCCATTACTTACACATCAGCTAATTCCAACCATCATTCCTGCAAGCTGCTCGAAGTGACGGGAAGCACAGATGAGGTTTATTTGCCATGAACACACCAACCGGGTCCAACCCCAGACAAGGTGACCTACCTTCATCTCCACGCAAACCTAACACCAAGTATTCTGTCTTGATGTCAAAACCCAAAACCGAACTAAAGGCCCACTCGGGTGTAGAGCCCTAAGGACATGTTCCCCACCAAGTCTAGGACTGTGGGAGCTCTCAGGCACCTGGACATCACCTA
>NW_010114902.1:38528-43828 GCF_000699245.1 Pterocles gutturalis | reverse complement strand
GGCGGGGTTCCCCGCCGTTACAGGACCCGGTGTATTTTCGTGCTGCTTTCCTGCAGATAGGTGAACCCTCACCACCCAAGGTCCTCGCTAGCTGAAGGAGAGGTTTGTTTTTTTTTTCTACATTTGCCTTCATTTGCATTTGTCTGTTAACTGTTATTACTCTGTTGTCTGTTAACGATTATCACTCTGCTGACAGCCAGGACTGGGCTCCATCAGAGGTGCAGATCCTTCATCAACTACCAGTCCTTCCAGTTGCCAGGCTTAAGACCTTACAGCTAAAAAAAACTATTAAAAGATATGGATAGCTTTCTGGGGTACAAAAAGTTACGACATCTACAGTTACAGCTGCTCGCTGAAGGATCTTTAAGGGAACCAAGTTTATTTTTCCTCTTGCAGTGCCATCTGTCCGAATTCGAGTTGCTTTTAGTCCTCTGGGCTCCCCCTGCGAGGGACTGACCATTTGGTGAATGGATTGGGTTACTGTCCTTTAAAACATCTGCACTTCTCATTTCAAGTATCAACCTCACTAAAAAAAAAAATAAATAAATCCAGAGAACAACATTGCACACCTTCAATACAATGACTTCAATAGGCCAATGGTTTGTGATAATAAATTCCAGATTATTTTCCCAATAATCTAGAAATCCTGCCTTTTGGATAGACACTTGGTGTTGAGGTCGATTCAGACGCATCCGAATGCTCTATGAAACCAGTGTAGTCAGGAAATAAAAATAATAAAACCTCCCCTTTAATTGTTTGGTGTTTATAAATTGGTGGGTCCAAAATTTAGCCGGTAGGGATCAATACACTTACCTATCGTCCCTGTTTCGCAATAATCCTGAGTTCCTTCCTGGAATACAAGACAGTGTCTTTATAACTCGGGAGTGGAAAGGGATCCGAGGATGGAGCAGCTATTTACAGGGACAGGCTAACGCTCACCGAGCCACAGAAGGAATAAGCAAACGCCTCGACGTCGTGGGTATGTGTAACTAAAAATACTTAAAAGCAAAAATGATCCCATGGAAATCTGTTCACCAAGCTCAGAAAAAAGCAAAAACGAAGCACTGTTGCCTCAAGAATTACCGCTGAGAAGACAAAACGCTGCAGATAATACACACCAAGGCAGTTTGCTCTCATTATCCAGTATACCGTAACGTCTCCTCTTTCCGAGAAAGCTACTGATTAGCCTGCTTGTACGAAAAAATAATGTTTTTCCTCAAAAAACTTAAGTTAGCCCTTACATAACCTTGCCTTCTTGTCCAAAGAGGCAAAATGTGAAACATCAATGTGCAACGTGTTATGAAAAGCAACGTGTTACGAAAAGCGGTTTGGGTTTTTATAATTTAGAACAGAATTTAGCCTATCTTGAGCAGTGACAAAGTGAGAAGTGAGATAGTGTTACTCATGCAAATTTACCTTCATTATTTCTAGGTGGTTTCAAGTTCACTTACTGAACACTGACCCAACAGGGCGACACACATTGCAGCACGACATAAAGCTGGACAAGCGATTTTTTTTCCCTAAGCGAAGCACGATTGCTTCTTTGGTTAAATCCCCGTGTAACTCGAAATTAATGCTGGGTGACGTAGCGAGAGTTTGAAGGCTCATTTTCTCCCAAGCCTGCCTGAAGTTACTGCAATGGATGCAAATTATCAAAGAACATCAATCCCTTTAACAATAACCAGCAGTACCAAGCAACCCCCAAATCCTTTCTACTGATGAGAAGGTTACACCACCCTGTGTGTTCCCAAGACGTTTTTCTTTCGGGTCACTCTTCTTGCACCCCCATTGATGAGACCTTTGACGAGTGGTGGTTGCTTTCCACAGGTTTGTTTCTTCTTCCATAGCATCTCTAGATGCTAGAAAAACCTCTCAGCCTTGCCAGCCTCATGTCAGCCCCCTTATTAATCACCCAAGGGTTTTAAACAGGAGTCGACGTGATCATCCTGCATCACCACGCCGGAAGAATGTGACACAAACAGGTCCTTCCACTTCCTAAACAGATGCAGGTAATTGCACTTGAGTTTCAGCCAAGCTGATGGAAAACTTTAGACAAAGGACGCTGCTATCAGGTATCACGCCTGTGCCACCAGCTCGGCCAAAGCAGCCCGTTTTCCCAATACAAATGAATGAACTTCTGCTTCTAATTCTATTAAACCACAATTCATCACGGTACTCAAACAGAAATTGCCCTGCGGTGAGAATTCCTGCTCAGACTCCCTCAGTGAATTTACTATGAACCATCATATCCTACACATTAAAAAAAATACCATCCTCTGTAATGCCATATTCTTGTTTTTAAGCTGTTGCTTCCCTGCTATTTTGCAAGATGTAGTACTGTACAGCACATCCCCCAGCAGTGATCAGCATTTTCATGACTGTATTGTTAGCATTTACGACTAGGAATATCAAAAACCCTCCTCTGAGCAGCTTCGTCTCTAGATGAGCACAACACTGCTATCTGTTGTACATTTACACCTCCTTTAGTCGCTTCAAATGGCCAAACAGATGAGGCCAACACACAGACTTTCACTATTTTCTGTGCAGGACGAGGTACTGTGTAGATACCAGAGCACATCCCTACCTTGACCACAGCCAGCCCCACGCAGATTCCGAATCCACCTTCTCCCGAGGGTTACAGAATTTGGAAAGCGCTCCTCTCTTAGGACCCTTTGACAGAGCCCATTATTTCCCAGTCTGTTTCCAGTAACTCGACAGCACACAGACTGAAGTATGAACACGTGCAAACGTGGGGTATCGTCAGCCTGCTACGTTAAAAGCCGACGCAAACTGGGAGCCATCCACATCCAGCTACATGCCTCCCAGTTCAACAGCAGCCTATTCTTCCTCGGGGGTCATTCAAAACGGGGCTCCTTGATGCCAGCAGTGGGTTGGGGATTTTTGTTTGTTGTTTTGAGTTTTTTTTAAATATATGGTGGGCATAAGAATCTTAACCGGTGCCATAAAACACCTGTTCCTGGGGCTACAAGGAAAATAGATACACTGGGGAAATTCAAAGTATTAACCACAAACAAGAGCACTGCAATGAACAGAAAATCCATGAGCTGTGCTATCAACACGTGTTTACCTGCTTGTGAGCGTGATCGTAAGAGTTGATGTGGTTGTCGAACTCTTGATGCTTTTGATACTGCTTGTCACAGAGTTCACAGTAGAAGTTTGCTCGGAGGTCTTCCAAAGCCTTGGCAATCGCCTTTTCTTTATCAACATAATCCTGCAAAATTAACCAAAAAAATGCATCTGTTAAAACGAACTGGAAGATGACAAACTAGTCGTTCAAGGAAAAATAGTCTTTAAGAAAACCTTAGTGTACACTGACAATTAAATTATTTTTTATTAAGTTGACCAGTCGTTGCAATTTTTTTTTTGTTTGTTTAAATAAAAAGGATAACTTTGCAATACCACCAACCTGGCCCTGGCTCAGCTTCCCAACATAGACCGTAATCTTGTCATTAGCACAGGTGTGAGGAAAAGGCGACTGCTTAAAAAAAATCCAGCGCTGATGGCAGGAAGGCAGTTGCAGCATCAAGAGCAGAGCCTGCCAGGGTGTCTGAGATAAAAAGAGGTTCAAAGCCTCCAGCAGATACAGTCCGGCAGCTGCCTGCTCGCAAAAGATGTGCAAAATCCGCGTCGAACGAAGGTAGATGACTGCTTTTGGAACAGAATCTTAGCAGTTTAAATGCTGATACTTCCTCCATTTTGAGTGCTAACAGATGTCTGCGTGCTCCCAGCCTGTCTGCAGTTCAGTAGGGAGGGACGCGGATCCGCGGCTGGGAAAGCACAGCGCAGAAACCACTGAGCCTGTTTCACTTCAGTGTCATTTGTCAGTTAGTGAAATCTTCCCAGCAGCAAAGCTCTCCATTAAGCTGAGCTCAAACACAGGGATTACACCGGGAGTGGGCACAGGTAGCTGCCATTTAATAAAAGACGGGGAGGGAGATGGCCTTGGAGGTTGCAGACAGTGTTTTTTTCTTATATAATTCAGCATTTGGGTGCAAAACCAAACCTCCAGGCAAAGGTGTCTGATCTGGCAATGGTCACATCTTCCTCTCTTTAAGCATCAGCTTCTGGATTGGCAGCGGCAAAAAGCTCTGGGACTGTGGAAATCCCAGTCCCTCAAGTGGCTGTAATGGTCTGAAGTGAGTCTGTGCTGCTTTTTTTTTTCACCCCGGCCCCAGGGGACAGAGCCGGGGGGGGCTCAGCAGCTGGTGTGGGGGGCTCTGAAACACACCTGATGCTGAGACACACTGATCTGAGGGCTGAGCAGCTTCTTCCTCCAGCCAGGTCATTTCCATTACAATCCCACCAGCAAAATTAATAAAACATCGCCACTGGTAACACAAGGAAGCTGGGGAAGGTTCATCTTAGCGAGATGGAAGCACTCACGCTGATGCATACTAGAAAAAAAAGTTGCAACGGTCGTATGACAAAATGTGCTGTACTAACATACCCCGTATAGCTATCTACCATCCGCGTTTCAGCTGGAATAAAGTGAAATTATATTAGAAAAAAATAGCCTAACATTTGAGAAAAAAGCAAGAGTTCAAGAGTGTCTGTCTTCAATATAAACTCCTTTTGGGAAAGGTCCTCGCATGAGCAAGAGGAGCTAGCAAACATTTAAGAAATATACACTACAAAAGCTTTTTTTCTTTTTATTTAAGATCTTGTTCGAGACTACATGTTTTATCTACCAGTTACAACATAAAAATTACAGTAAAATAACATTGCCCAGCATCTTTTCCATAATGCAAATGTAATGCAAAAAATTTCAACACCCAAGGTGGGGGGGGGGGAAGAAAAATCTGAAAAATTCTACTGCTAAAAGGTTTTAGTCAATTTAAAGCACTGTTCACCTTCTAAATAAAAAAAAAACTATTTCAAGTTCCTGCTTCTATCTATTACCGGAGGCCCTTGCTAAGAAGAAGAAAAAACACAACAAAACTATCTGGAGGTTTGAGCCTGAAGCAGGTCCCCAGGAAGACATGAAAGGAAAACAGAGCAGCGTGAGATCCGCAGAACAATGACGTTTAAAGTTCCTCTGGAACCCTGCACAAGCTTCCTGCACCATGGGCAGGTTTTTTTCCGAAAGCATCCTGTGGCTAAACAACGAAAACATCGCCGTTTGAATGATCAGAATCTACACACCAAAAAAAAAAAGGGAACTAAAGAACATTTCTTGCTTGCTTCTTGGTTGCGGAGTTATCTGCAAGCCCTTTGAGAGCGGCTGAATGGCTCATCAGGATGCAGCCACAGTTGGCAATTACATAATGGACTCCTGCCGA
>NW_010114902.1:17563-38497 GCF_000699245.1 Pterocles gutturalis | reverse complement strand
AAAAAAAAAAATGAGGCTTGCAGAGATTTTCACAGATTGATGCAGAAACGCAAGAGCCTAACGATAAGGCATGCTAGTAAAAACACATCCAAGTTGGGAGACACTGCTACCGCTTCACAGAGTTCCTGAAAATAAAAAACTCTGTGCTGAATAACGGCAGGAAGACAGGCTCAGAGAGCAACGCACGTTCAACTGCAACTGAAAAGACAGACCCAAGAACTTCACCGTGAATTGCATTGCAGAGCTGAGACAAAACATCGTTCCACGTCATTCACACACGAGCTCCTCCCAACCGCTCTGAAACGAAGCAGCATTTTGTCCCCGACAGCTGCTGTCTGAGGATGCCCAGCGTGGCAGCTGGGGGCTTGCTGCGGAAAGGGATCCAGGCGTTCGGCCGCACGCTGCCGGGAACGGCCAATGTCACGGCCAAACCTTCCCCGAGCAGCCTGTGAGCAGCATGCCACCCAGCAGGAGACGGAGAACAACAAAAAGGAGAAACATCTTCAAGGAGAAGGTGCACCTGGACGTAGAGGAACTGTTCAGCACCGGCTGCATGAGCCCATTTAAGAGCACGTTTGTGCTTTTAACTGCCTTCAGCTCCAGACTAATAATTAGCTTTAAAAGTAATTACAATGACTTTAAAATGAACAAACATACCAGCAATTCACTTACCAAGCAGTCTCGAAGTCTCCCAACTTAAGAAAAAAGCCCAAACAAATCAGGAAGGGAGGCAGTGCATTTTTGTAGGTGAATAAACCACCTGCAGTAGTAACTGTTGAACCAGTGAAACGGAATTGTAGATTTGCCACGGTTATGTTTAATTTTAACGGAACTGAAACTCCTTTTCCATTATTCCTTAAAGAATTTACATTTCTGCAAAACCAGAACTTTTACTTTAATAGCTAAGGCTCTTCTTCAATCCCAGTACTTCCCAAATTTCAGGACAATTAAACAATCCTGAGACTGGATGTACTTCACAGGCTGGTAAACACGAGTGGGTCAAAGGACCAGCAGAGAACACGTCTCCACAGGGAACTCGGTTACAGCTAACCAACACACGCTCCAGTATGTCACACCCAATGCCAACACGGTGGCCCATTTTTATCATTAAAATATAACAGCCTCTGGCTTACAGAAAAAACAACACAGGTTTTGTAAACTCTCTGGAAATACAGAATATATATATTTTTTTTTCTTTTAATGTTGCCTGGAAAATTCTTCCAAAGAGATACAGCCCATCGATCTCTCAAAAGTGGAGCCACGTGTTTCCTTTTCAAAGACAGCAAGATTTATGCAACGATCTCATAATGCATCACTTACTGCTTGCCCAGTAACGACACAAGATCTGCTCCACTCCCAGCTGACAGCTGCCCATCTAACACTCACAAGGGCAGATTTTGCGCTGACAATGGGGCAGGTTCAGTAGAAAAATCTGGCAGCCCTGGGTCTAAGGGAAGGAAATGTTCTGCCTACCCTGGGACTGTTCTTTCCAGAACAGGAGCAAAGCACGCAGAGAAAGCCCTACTGCTATCCTGCAGCTCTTCAGCAGCTAAACAAACACCAAGGTTAATTCCAGGAAGTGAATAATGAGTTCATTAAAATATAAATAATCTCAACAATGACAAAAACCAAGAATACTTCACTCCTACTACCATTACCGCAGCCTAACGGGAAGAGCTCTGTCCCATCAGAACAAATTCTCTCCCGTTCAGCCCAGGGGAACTTTGACGTTAACGCCCCCGTTTCAGTACCTTGTATTTCTGCCTCAGCTCCTCGGTGTCTTCCTTCTCCACCTCCAGTACACGCCTCCGCTCAGTGGCATCTTCAGCGTAGTCCAGCTGGTTTTTTTTAAAAAAAAAAAAAAAAAAAAAAAAAAGAGATGCAATTTGTCCCATAAATACTTTGCACTACTGCGACGGTCAGAATGTGTAATTTCATAAAGATGAGGTTTGAAACAGAATCTTTGCATATTCTACTTCACTTTCCCTCTCTTGTCACCCCGCAGTGTAACCCACACGCAAGCGGTTCATTAATCCTCCCGAGGTGGAGGCTCCCGGCAGGGCCATCCGCTACCAGCAGCAGCCTCAGCTTTGCGAAAGCGAAACCACAAAGCCCAGGAATTTCAGATAGCATCCAGACCCCAGAACCAGGTACCACGAGTAAACAGAGGACGTATTTTGAGGAGACATGTTTTCTTACTCTGCTGATTTAACAGCAAGTTTTTTCTTTACCTTTCATGTGCAAATTCTCACTTTTACATTTCTTCCCTAGTAACTCCCGGAGAGCCACGCAAGGAGTGCCAGGAGCCGGCGCCGGGCGAGCTTACCTCCATCTCCATGCGCCCCATGCCCATGACATCGTACTTGACGACGATAGGGATGGGATCTGTCCTCCCTGTAAGAGGAACACACACAGAGGCGGTCAGCGGCCGGTCTGTTGCCACAGCTCGCTTTACACATTGGGTTTGGGTGGTTAGAGATCTTGCCTTGGAGTGCAGAGACCAGAAAGCTACAGTGAACCAAACACGAGCCATTCTCACAGCTTACAGCCAAACCTGCTCCTCAGCTCCACACCCGCTACAGTTCAGTGCGCCCCCAAGAAATGCTATTTTCTGAACATTAACCGGGCACGTAAAACATACTCGTGGTTAATGTTCAGCTGTGACAAGTCCTAGGGCAGGGCTGCTAACAGGACTTGAGAAATGAACCTTCCCCTCGGCGCTTCCACATCAGGCAATCCATCCTCCTCCTCGCCTGATGCGAGTGAAGAAGCTATTAAATACATTTTACTGCTCAACCGCATTAATAATGGATCAGGACTTTCCCGTAAAAGATGTGGAAGCCTCCCTCCCATCAGCTTTTTTCTCCCTTCCCAAGAGTAAGGCAAGCTGCCCAAGAAGCGTGGCTCAGAAGCCAAACTTCTTTCATCCCCAGCGACCACCGGGGCCAGGCCAGGTGGTCCGAGACGTGCTTCCCCAGCTCCCGCAGAGATGCTCTAGCACTCGCTGTGTCACCCGTAAGCTGTGAAAAGGACTAGTTGCGAAGAAAATTGACTTTGAACTAATCAAACTATGCTGGAGAATTTTTATTTTGTTTTTAAACATATCTTTAATCCACTCATAACCAGCCAAACAAAGCAAAATGGGGCAGACAAGCACTTTACTACCACAGCTTTTTTTTTTTTTTTTTAAGAATTCTTATTATTATTTTTATTTTTTACATCACAACTCGCGCTGTTCGTTGTGATGTAAGCCCACTGAAAAAGTACTTACCTTATCCGGTGCATACCTTGAGTGAGAAAACAGAATGTTTACTTCCCTTATTATTGCTCTTGGTTTGGTGTAAACAACTGTTTTGTTATACACACATACACAGATATTATACCTTTGGGCTAAAAGATCGACAGGTTGGAATCGTGCCAAAAATATTCCACTGCCATCCACATGCTCCAGAGGCTTTAGAAGGGCCTCAGGACACCTGTAGTGGCATCGGCTGCTCTCCTCTCCAAGACCAGCCTCCTCTAACGCCCGCAGAAGCGACATCCCGCGGATCTCGGACTCCAGAGTCCTCAAAGTGAACCTGCTCTGGTCAGAATTGTGTCTTTTAAAGTACAGAGGCATGTGTTTTTTCTTTCAGAAACAAGTCCATTCAATTAATCACTTTATGGTTTTGTTTATACGCCCGGAAATCTGACAGGCGTATATCCACCAAGTCCAAAACCAGTTATTGCGCTGATCCAAAAGAATATTTTGAATCGAGCTTTCCTTTGGGTATTTTAAATGTTCTCCATTTGAAAATGTTTCTCTTATGCCCAATGGTATAATAAAGTAAGCAGTGACTGCAATTTTTAGCAAAAGGACCAAATTAAAGACAGGTTATAAAAATGACTTCCTAAGTGCAACATCACTTTCATAACGTCTCAGCCAGGGATTTACTGGTAAGTGGTGAACCCAAATGGAATGGCTGGCACTGAGTGCCAGCAATTTCTATTCATTTTTTCAAGCTTTTTTTTTTTCTTTTGGTTTTGTTTTGGGTTTTTTGGTTTTGTTTTGTTTCTCCAGCAATCGAGATCTTTCGATGCAGCCTCATTGCCCTGGTAAACCCCTGTGAACAAGCAATGCATCAGTACTTTTGCCTTCTAAGGCAGTCAAAGTTTGGGTTGGTTTTTCTTTTTGTTTTGTTTTCAAAATCTATTTGGAAATTGCAGTAGCAAGTGCTAGTGCCCATCGTGTTGGGGAAAAAAAAAAATCAAGTTTGGACAGTATTAGAAATTTATGTTTCAACTGATTTTGGCAGTTCTAACACAAACAGAAACATCCCTTCTTAGCAATACCCTTTAATGAACAAGGATCAGACAAGTGTGCATAAAGAAAGGAAAGGAAAGGAAAATGAAAGACCAAGCAGAAGGATGATGGCTACAACAGAGAAAGTAAGCCTAACATATTGGTGCACTGATGACAAAAGGAGTAATTCAGTCTGAAAATAAAAAATTACCACTGCTAAGTTTACCATCACCACAACAAGTCCAGGATCATAACGCTGTAAAAAAGAAACACCATTTGTTAGGCAGAAACCATCAGGGGCAGAAAACAGGCCGTTTGTAGTGGGCAGGTAGGATGGGTTAAAAAAAAAAAAAATCATAATAGGAGGCTTCTTCCTCACCCCTCCACCCCATCGCCATGCTTTTTCTTTTTGGGAATTAGGGAGCAGGCAGATTTTCATACAATCACAGAAGGGTTTGGGTTGGGAGGGACCTTAAAGATCATCGAGTTCCACCCCCTGCCATGGGCAGGGACACCTCCCGCTAGCCCAGGCTGCTCAACCTGTTATTTCTTTTCTTTCAGTTGTTATTTCTTTTCAGAACTGCACTGGCAGACTTAAAAGTTTTGGGTGCTGGAAGAGGTTGAGCTCCTGGTGATACACCATTTGAAAGAGGCACATCTAAGCAGGCAGTTTAAAAAGGAAACCAATCAGGATTTTATTACAAATATTTTGGGTCAAAAGGAGTTCTGCTTTCAGGTAAAAGGAGAATATTCAATGTGAAAAGCAGTGCCTCTGCTTTAAACTTGACTGTTATTTTATCACAAATGAAATAGCACCAACGTGACACCGGCCGACAAGCACCAAGTCGAGCACGGAACACGGCTACAAGCGGCACCCGTCCCTGTCACCGCGGCTCCATCCGGGGCATCCGTGTCCTGGGAGAAACAGGCTCAGTGCTGGCAAAGAGCCGCCTCTCCCCCTCGCTGAGTGCCGGGCCGGCTGGGCAGAAGATGGAGAACAGCCAACAGGGAAAATGGGACTTTTTCAGTTAAGCTCTTTACATTCTCCTTTTAAAGAACTTCCTCAGGAAGATTTATTCCAGAGCTACTGTGCATGACAATGGCACTTCACCAGCATGTAAAGGAGGTTCTCGGATGTTGCGGGATTCCCAGGTTCAGGGTTCCTACTGATCCTTTTTGTGCACACCAACATACTTGGAAGGGAAAATGGACCTTTCAAGAAAGGGCAGGAATTCCCACACTTCACGCCACTCTGCAGGGTTGCAAATGCTGCCACACCGACAACTAACCCCCTCCATACAGTAAATCACGCAGAACACAGAGCTGGGTCCATGCCCCGTCCCCCTACACCTCAGAAAATTATTTTCATTCTGAACCAGGCCACAAACTCTTTCCTCTACAGACCAGTCACAGTACACAGGCGACAAACCCAACACAGAGAGGGTTGTTGTATAAAACACTTCCACGCAAAGGGAAAACCTCTGTGGAGAGGACAAAGCATAAACCTCCAATGGGATGGGAAACACAAACAGCTTACTCTGAAGTTGCATCTTAGAAAATCTCATCTCAAAGTAAATTGTGTCATTATTTCCTGAATTCCGAAATTAAATGAGATTTCAAAACTGAGCAGACAGACTTGTTTTGTTTCCCTCTACCCAAAGAAACGGGGAAACCTTTCTCCCAGCTTGTGAAAAGTTGCTCACCCCTAAATACACCCCGATAATCACCCTCCTTCCCAGAGCCCCCCACCCGCCAGCGGCAGGGAGGAGGCAGAGCGCGGGGCAGCACCTCGCCGCACAGGGTTCTCCCAACTCACTCCTCTTTAATTGCACCAAGTCACTGGATATGAACAAATACTTTGCCAGCAGTGCCATAAATTACCAAATCTTGGGAAAAAGAGCTAATCCTAACGGTTCAGGGCTTTAACACCAGCCACCAAGTCGTGCGAGGATTATCGTCGCGAAGGTGCCAGCTGCGGGGCGCGTGCTCCGGCTCCGGACACAGCAGGGAGACGCCGCTCGGCTCTTCGGAACAGGACGCTGCGCCAGATGGACCGGCCATCTGAGCCTGGCTAGAAACGCTGCCGTTGTCAACACTAGTGCAGATTTTATCTGTTTTTTTTTAAACAGTCAAAACAGAAAACAGCCATCACCGACAATTTGCAGATTCAGAACTCCTCCCTCCAGCAATATCATGCTCCACAATAGATACAAAACATTTTAGAAAGTCTGTTTAAAGAAAGAACAGGATGCTCCCCTTGAAAAAAATATGTACCCCCAAAATTATGCATTAAGGGAATTCAATAAAATATATTTCAGCATATCACTTATGCATAGCATGTAAGCACCAGAAAGGTAACAGAACAGCCTTAATCCTGCTCACGGTGTCGATCTCTCAATAGACATTCCTCCCAGGTACAAGCTTTGGGGGATACAATCCTAGAGCACTGATTGATATCACACTTCATCACAGGAGAATTTAACAAACTAAGCATCTCAGGAGGGTACAAACAATGGAATGGGATCTCGTTGAGCACGGAGGATTTTTACTTATTCGCTATCTTTATGCTACAACCGAAAACAAAACCACAGGAAGAGACAACCTTCTAGGAGGCTTTCACTGCTCTCGGAAAGGGACTATCGCAGAGATTAGAAACTCGCTGCGTGAAGGCAGCACCGGGGAGTTTCACGATCACATCGCTGATCTGCTCGGGTGGATAAGGGGCGGTTTGTTCAGTCACCTGCGGTACAAACCCCGCTGCGGGCTGGGAAGGGTCAGGAGGTGCCTGGAGTCAGATATCTGTGAAGATGTGAGATAGGACAGAGTCACTGCGGCCGTGGATTAATTTCATTTTCAAAGATTACGATTTTACAAGCTCTCAAAACCCTCCTGGGTCTATCGCATGCTTCGATAGCCCAATAGTTGTAACAGTGACAATTCAGACTCCTCATTCAGTACATGGAAAGGGGAGAGATGAGGAAATCCATTAATTTTTACTGCTGAACAAGCCTTGGCATGCTCTGTGGTGCTCTTTGCTGGCTGAAAATGAAGCCACGTTACCAAGCTTGTTCTGATTGCTGCAAGCAGCAAAACAAACAAACGAGGGCAACCTTTTATCCTGGTCTTCTCTGGGAATTCCATTTGCAAGCTCATCCTGTTTATGGCAGATTTCTGGAAGGGGTCACAAACAATCAAGACATTGAAACGCAGTCTGAAACATCTACCATCCTCGGCAACAAGCACCAAGCCCCAGGGAGGAGAAACCTGTTTTCCAAGTCCACAAAAACTGCACCGTGAGCTTAATCCTCATCAAGCAGGAGAGAAATGACAAGTGAAAGACAAGTTGCAAACACCCCAATCACACAGAAAACCCCAAAGAGGAGCTCAAAACTTCTCAGAGGCACAAGCCGAGGGTGACACTTGCAGAAAAACAAGCAGAGCTCCCTGCACTGCTGCAAGGGAAGGCGCACAGCGGAGTCTGGGCCAGAAATCATCCCAACCCAAACGATCGGTGTTACAGAACACGGAAGGTCTCCTTCTCTGGAGACATTCAAAGCCTGCCTGGATGTGTTCCTGTGTGATCTGATCTAGGTGTCCTGCTCCAGCAGGTGGATTGGACTAGATGATCTTTCGAGGTCCCTTCCGATCTCTAACATTCTGTGATTCTGTGAAGGTGTCAGAGCAAGAACAGATCTGGAACAGAAATCAGAGGTAAGAGTCGCTGTCTCGCTGCATTGCGGTAAGCGGAGGTGGCTCGAGAGCCCTGTCTGATTTACGGCTGCGCTGCAGGAGCGGGGCAGGATGTGCACGGCCACAACCACTCGCTCCCCACGCACCCATCTCTCGGTTTAGTAAACCTGCTTTAACGTTACACAAAGGGCAATAAAGCCCAACACTAAGCCAAGAGAAGGCAGCCTCTGTCACAAGAAGCATGTGTCACCGAAAGAACAACGATTCCATCGACTACACACAGGCAAGTAACCCCTAAACTCCTCACCTGAAACTGAAGGAAGGATCTTGCACTTTCAAAAGCAAACACAGGGGCAACGGCTTCCCCCAAAGGAGACGGAGGCGCTGAGCAAACCCTTCCTTTTGGTCTGCGGTCTGGTGGATTTCAACATGGTAATGAAGATCAGTGTGATGATAGCAGGCTTTCAAAGCCACATTACCCGGGTTTTTCAAAGCCAACTTCACATGAAAATATCAGTCTGAAAACTACGGCAGTGATTGATGATGCAAACCCAGGCGTGGAAATGCGAGGCTGTGCCAGAATTCGGGTTCCCATGAGGACACGTTAAGATACAAGAAGATAAGATTGTGTTCACATCTATTTCTTGGGTAGGACTGCCAAATCATTCCATACTTAATTAATAAAGGCTCTGTTAAACATTTTTATCTTTCTCTTCCATATTTTCATGTGTTTGTTACAAAGCTTCAAAACCCAGAAAGAAATAGAACATTCCTCATTTCCTCCTGGTGTTTTTCTCAGATGCTCATTGTTCCATGTTCTCCAGGCCTGACAAACATCTCTGTCTGCCTTCGTGAGATCAGAGGGTTTAACAAATGGAAAAACACATTAATATATTAGCTGTGAGACATTTGGCGAACCGATGACAGAGCCAGGACTCAAGGCCTCTGGAATTCGAACTCGGAGCGTACTTCTCCAAGCCCCAGCTGCCACGCGACCACATTTGCGACTGATCTCAGTTGCTCGAGTGGTCAAAGCTCTGCTTGCTACTCTCCCAACGTGTCTAATGAAACCGGCATCGAGAACACAAACTGTGTGTCACCCTGACGGAGTTCCTGGAATAGCGACTCTTACTGAGCTTGATCTCCGAAATGAGAATTATCACAGAGAACAGATACATCCTGCCTTAGCACAGGATCACTTCTTCACCTGCACCTCTCCTCCTCTCTTAGCATCCTCGAGTGTTTCTTTCAGATGGTGGTCCTGATTTTTCATTCTACTCATCCTTTACACCAAGAGGGAAAACAAGAGCTAGTCTGAGCAGATTTAGTGAAGAACGTGCCAAATCAGAACCACATCACAGGATAATGAAGGGGGGGAGTGATGGCTATATTTACTGTCACAGAATTTGCAAGTCAGAGCAGAAACCCGCTTGGGCTTTTTTAAATTGAAAACCATGCAACAAAAATACACTTAGATGGAGGAACAGACATTAGCATTTTCTAACAAATGGGATACACCTGTCTTTGCTACCTTGTTAGATATTTATATGCTCATGAAAGGATAAAAATAAAATCAAAGCTCTGTTATACACACTTGTAACTGCTACCGTCTAAGTGTCACCAGTAGTTTATACCGGGATCAACAGGAACAGCGCTGTCCTGACAATTTGTAAAGGGTTTATTGTTTTTAGCCTGAGTGGAAGGGAACAAGCACGCGGGAAGGGGTTCCCGGCTTTACACGGCGCTGCCAAAGAGCTCCCATGACACCGAACACGGCTCCGACCGCAGGCAGCCTGTCTCCTCCGTGGCAGCGTTACACTAGCGCTGCTGCTCTCCAGGAAGATCCAACCAGCCTGTCGGAACAGTTACGCTGAAACGATACCAAAACTTTGCTAAAAATGTAAGCAAAGAAGTTATAACGAAATAGGAATAGGAACAAGAGGACAGAAGGCATTGCTTTGGGACCAAAGGCTAGAGGTAAACAGCTAACTGCCCCCAAAGGGACCCCCCCCTTTCTAAACCCCGCCACCTGCTGCTTCTGTTTGCTGAAAAATTGAGACAACCCAAGTTCTAACACAAAGCAGAATCCCACAAAGCATTGCCATCCACCTTGAAACTTCACTTAGTTTCACACTGAGTAACATTTTCATCACAAAGATAATCAGGCGAACATCTTAGTCCCCCACAGACAGCAGAGGAGCAGGATTTGTACATAAAGATGCCAGGCTCAATTCCAGTTCTACACTAAACCCCGTATTATCTCAACTACTTGATTCAGCAACATAAATACCGAAGAGTAGCTATGCCATGAGAAAAACATAGGTTATCTGTTGCCATAGCAAAATACTAGATTCTGATTCACTTCCCGGAGAAACCACAAAAGACCTAGATAATCTTAATCTTGGAAATACTGTGGGGCCGTGAATTCAATCCATGCTTTTAAACCTATCAAACTCATCAGATCTTACACACAGTTTGTGGTATGGGGAAACTTAACTGCTTGCTGTACAGGCGTTGGAGCAATTTTTAAAGCATCCAGGTTGCAGTCAAGCAAGCCCATTTCCTTCACAGAGATCTTTAAAAAGGCAAATCTAGAAACGTGTTGAATAGTGACAATTATTCCCCAGTGTCCACTCCCGGGGCAACCAGCTAAGTCTGCGCTAGACCCGTCCACCAAAGCTGGTCAGTCCGTCCTGAGCGTCCCTTCCATCTGACCAGCGAACACCAGACAAACCTTCCCAACAGGCCAATCTGCACCCTCCAAACCGCTTCTAGTAGCAGCAAACCATCCCTCCAGCGCTGCCCGCCCCACTCCCCTCCACCGCCCCTGCTCCGACAGAGGAAGCGGCAGGACACCCATGAGAGCGGGAGGAAGGCTGTGAATTAATTCGGGGACAGCAGAGATGGGACATTAACCCCCCTCTAAAATCCTGCTTGCTTGGTCTCAGCTCTCTGGTCCTCCCCATCCAGCTTTATCGGATATTCCCCACCACGCACGCTGCAGTCCTGACCTCACCCCACGCACCCACCTCATTCTTTGGCTGCGACTCCTCAGATGAGCTAGGTGGCCAATTCGAGAGAGCCCCATTAAAATATCAGCCCGTCTGAAACGTTCGGTCATCTCACTCTCTGTCCTGCACATTATCCTTTTTCTGAGCGCATCAAATGACATCACATATTCCCCGTGTTTTCTGGCAAAGTTAATAGCCTTTGTCTTTCCTGAGGACAGCGTTCCCCTACTCTGTTCTGTTTTCCCTAATTAAATGAGATCAAACTACTGGTTTTAGTCTTGCACCTATACCTCTAGAGTACTACTACCTCATATGAAAGACACAAGTCCAAAAGAAAATACAGAAATTTTCACAGCACAGCATTTTTTTTTTAAACAAGACTTGTCCAAAAATTGAAAAAACAGGGAAAATGTGAAGAGCTCAGAAAAATATTTTCAAATGTATGATTAAAATTATACCACTCCTGCATGTCAATCTCTCAATGCTTTTCATAACACTACTCTAACTTAAAATGCAATACTTATTCCAAGAGAAATCATCAGAGGATTTCGATTCAAGATTTCACTCAGCCTTCTCCTTCCCCTCCTGTCTCTTACGTAACTCCTCTGATTTATTCACAATCCTCGGTCTCCTTTAGCACAGGACTTCACATGAAGGTCAGACAGTGTTTCTAACCACATCTATTGCTCGTTTTATTTTTTCAGTAGACCACAGACTTCTAGAATACCAACTCCCATTTTCCCATTTGTGAGCGCGCAGCCATCTCATAATTTCTCCAGAAAAGTGGTTCCCCAAATCCTACTTTCCAGATTAAAAAAGATCCCTGTCAGCCAGCAGCCTCCTGTTCTGCTTTCTCATGTTCATCGCCTGTTCACAAGTTGAAGCTTCATTTCCAAATATAACACAAGTTGTTTGTGGGGAAAAAAAAATGTGCAAAACATCAGGAGAAGAGATGAGCAGAGGAATGACTCTGCTGACTTCATTACGAGCTTCTCCAAACCAGTTTTCTAGCACTTGTGTGGTCAGAGCCGAGAGCACTGTCCCTGTCTGATACCCCCGTCAATATGCATCTAAAATAAAACAAAGATGCAGACAAGTTAGAATACAGCCTCTCTTGTGACAGCTCCATCATTAAGGACAAGGATTATTTCCTTTCTTACCTGAGGGGCTCAGCTCTCCCACCAGCTGCAACAGCTAACAAGAGTTACACCCCGAGGCAGCTACCCCAGCAGGTCCACAACTCCTCTGCTTCCGAAATTTTGCAGAGAATGAGCCCATCTGCTGGGTACCTTTGTGCTACAACAGCAGAATTGTACCAGCAGCAGTTGGCAGGTGGGAATTTTGGGCTATTCCAGGATCCTCAGGGGCTGGTTAACGTGAAGGAAGCCATCACAAGGGCGCAGTCCTGCAGTGCGAAATTCTTGTTGAACAACCACCTAACGGCCTTCTTAGAAAAAATAAGTATTTATGACTAGCAAGTATAATGTAGCACAACTTTTGGATTCACAGAAATTAAAGAGGGAGCCCCAGTTCAGATGAACAGCTAGAATCACAAGCTCCATAACAAAAATAAGCACCCTGAACTCACAACTTCCTGTTTAATTAAAGACGACTGCATGGAAAAAAGATAAATATCATCTGAATTCAACATATGTAAACCAAAATTTAGGTGTTCAAGGTTTTGTTGCAAAGGCTTTCTGCAACCAAACACAGGAGGTCAGATACCGTATCCACAGCTGAAGACTTCTTGAAGTGGTTCTACTTCTGCTGCACCACTTGACCATCAGATGTTTATAATTTTAGGCTCAAGCACAGCACAAAGCAAGCAGAGTTAACAGATGCTTTGCATTTTCTACTCTTACATCTCTCTAGAAATCTCTCTTTTTCTTTTCTGAGCAAGAAGGGCACACAGAAAAGTGGGAGAACTTTTTGTTTTGCTCTTCCATTTTCAGTGCACACAAGCGACTTTACTCTTCAAACTCCCAGAATAAGACTAAAATTAGATGCAAATGTTTCCTTCCCGGTAGTTTATATTTGTATTTTGGGACGAGCCAAGATTCATGTGAAAAGGTCAGTGGATAACAAATTCAACACTCCCAACATGATCACCACCAACGCCACAGGCAGCAGTCACAGGCTCTAGCTGCTCCTAACTATGAGGGAGCGCCCTCGACGTCTCTCCACCAAGCAGAACGGAGCAGCAGCAGCACTCCTCCGCATCCTCTGCCTCTCTGCACCTCCGCTGGAGAGGCTGTTTGTCTGTCTGATGGACAGGGTGCTGCTTCCCTTCCGGAAGGTGAAAAAGGCACGATACAATCACTGCACGCTCCGCAAAGCCGGCGTTAGGAAGGCTTCAGCACCTACCTGGGTGAAACTAGACAGGCTCTTTTTACTCCTGAATTTCTACTAACATGCAGGAGGTGCAGGAACACCCTCACAGCCCAAACCCACTGTTTGTCTGCAGCTTCCAGACAGTTCAAACCACCAGAGCTGCGGTAATATGTAAGAGATACAGCACAGATTCAATGCTTCAAAATGCACAGGGGGAAAATCTAAATCTGGACGAGTATCAAAATACAAACGGCTGATCCACCCCGTGGGCAGCCCTGCCTCTCCCGTCCTCAGGACACGGTGACACCACCCTCTCACCCCCAACTCAAGGCTCTGCAGTCATCTGCGGTTTGCTCCGCCAACGCCTGCATCGCCCCACGGCACAGGACCCTTCGGGGCTGTGATTCTGAATCCGGCTGGGAGACGGCTTTTAGCTTCTTTTGAGTCTCCACGTTTCCACACTGGTGACGCACAGAGCAATACGGGGCACCCAAAAGAGAAAACAGACCGAATTACACACCCCGTGAACGCCACGCCAAAGCAGAACCCACGAGGTAACGACCAGGACCGCGTCCTGAGCTTCGGCACCAGCACGGGATTCGAGAGGACTGCAGGAGTGCCATGCGTTCACCAGGGGATTTCAAACGAAACTGTCAGAGGAAGCACGAAGCATTAACCACCAACGCAGTCCTGTCTGGGCAGTCCGAGCGCCTCCGACCAAGTGATTAATGTGTGTTCCCAGAGTTCAGAGACCTCGTCAGCTCTCACAGCCCTCCGCAGCACAGAAATACTCGAAGGGGCTCACTGTAGGGCCATGATACCCAACTCCAAGCTCGCAGGCTAAGGGTATGGGAACAGGAGTAAGTTACTCAGAGGATCTTGGGGCATGCCCGAGTGTCAAACACTTCACAAGCTCTCTACCGAAATGCCCGGGCACACAGTTCCACGCCTGCTGTCAGTGCTGAGCACCTCGCTCCCAGCACCACGGCCAGGCACAGCCAGTTCACCAGCAGTACTCAGTGCTGAGCACCTCGCTCCCAGCACCATGGCCAGGCACAGCCAGTTCACCAGCAGCAACAGACAGGAGGCACCAGCTTCAGATTTTCTCAACAGGAGACGGTTGTGGGCTTTCACCCTGGCCAGGACCTCTGTGGAACAGGAGCTGCTGACCTGGGGAACGGCTGAAGCCACCCACACGAACTGGGCACCACTGGCTCCGCTTAAATCACAGGATTTAGTGTCACAGGAGGAATGCTGGCTCAAGATGGACTGCAGGACTAAGTGCACTGATTCAACCAGCACTACAGAGTCTCAAGGGGAAGCGCTAAATAGACTGCTGGGGAACAGAAATAAGTCAAACCCGTGAAAGCCCTCTGGAGAAACCAGAAGCAAGCCTCTCCCATCCATCAGAACCTCCTGCACCACTCCCAGCCCTCAGCGGACCCTTTCACTCGCCTTCTAATGGCTTCTGACCCCACTGTGACACGCGCACAGATCATCATAACTAGCTTGTATTTTTAATTCTTTTAATACCAAAGCCTCCAGCCAGCAAAATTATTACAGTTTTAGAAGCTGCACAGCTACCCGTTAGTAAGTAGGCGGTTAATTCACCTCCCTCCAAAAAGGCCAAACGCGGTGATTCTTACACGTACCCAACACACACACACTTCATGTCTAACCTGGACCGATACGTGAGGCAGCAGCTTCCACTTGCAAACTGCTAAATATGAAACTCAACAGTGCATTTGTTTGGATATATTAATAATGGAAAGAAAATCTAATCTAGGAACAAAAAAGCAGAAATAATTTTGTTAAAGACTGAAGCTGGTGTTGAATGTTTCAGACACAAGCTGCTGGACTTACCCTGCAGTGACTTGCCCAATCCCTGGCCCAGCTTCCACCCATGTTTCTGGAGTAAGCGGTGTCCAATATTATCCTGACAGACAGAACAGAGAAAACAAACCAAAAATATTCCAATAATATATTCTTCCCTTCCCGCTGACATTTAAACATGTGATGAGCAAGAGATTTTCTACATATATAGGCATGCAAAAAAAATGCTACTGAAAAGGCAATAAATGCCCAATAAAAGGGAAAGACAAATGTCAAAAATTGCTGGCTAGAATTTGTCCAGGGGGATGGGGGATCAGGGACGGTCACTTTCTGATGGTGTGCTGGGCAACTTTTGTGCATCACGTTTAAAATAAATAAAAAAAAAAATAAAGCAATGTGGGAGAAAATAAAGTGTACCAATAAAAACTGACAGTAAAAAGCATAAAATCAAGCTATTTATACAATCATATCCATCACCTAGACAGCACCACTTAAGATTTTTTTTTTGTAAAGAAAATCTACAATGTGTTTAGTCATTTTGTTCGTGTGTCAGGCTTTTATAATACTGAGTCAGTTGTAAGTGCAAGACTGCCCCACCACTAGAAACCAAAACACAATCATAGCAAAATCCAGGCTAGACTTGATTGGGTTTTTTATATATGTATATAAATATATATATAAACTAGCATGCAGCCAATATTAAAACTGAAAAAACAGTGAGGTTAGTAAAACAAAACAAAAAAAAAAATCAATTAAATAAAATGAGCTCAAGCACAGATTGGGTGATGCATTTCACATGTAAACTAACAAAAATACTAAGATGTTAGAATGAAACAGGCCTAGCGATAAGTTAACAGCAAGGAACCATTAGTGCATGTAGGGGAAACAATAAGCATAATGTCTCATCTTCCTAAAAAAAAAAAAAAACTATTTCAGAATAAGTGGAAAAATACTGACGCAGCAATTAAGTGTCAGCTGTTGAAAACGGGGCCGAGCAGGGCTCTGTGTGTTCGTTATGTTTTGATGCAAGATTTCTTCCCCCAAAGAACGAGAGCGCTGACAGCACCCTCGTGACCATCCCAAGCCACCAGCGTATCCCCTGCTGACCAGTTTACCCAGTTACTAGCAGTGACCAACTATCAGCTCCTCAAAGAAGGGCTCTTGGCTAGGAACGTGTTCACCTTCTAATCATAAAAAAAAATTAAAAAATCAGATGTGTTGGTTCATTATTAATGGCCATAAGGCAAACCACAACTCAAGGTATCAGGGAAATACCCTGAACTGTAACAGGCTGTGAATCCGTAACACTGAGTGGCGATGGAATCTTAAAAAAAATGGATCTATATGCTGCAGGTTTCTTTCATTAAATAACCAAGTCCTCAACAGAAATCAGAATAGTGGTTTGCCTTTTTTTTTTTCACTTGCTCCACACTGAAGAAGATGACCACATGGTTTGCAGAACTTTGGTGAATCCGTTTGAAAGACAGAATCTTCCCAAAGATATTGGCTGCATGGATGCATTTCTCCTCAAAAAGACTATCAGGTGTATTTATTTTTTTTCCTTCTATACTAATAAAACAAGTTATTCCATCTCGCTGTATTTTGTGTACACCTTTCCCACACTACTGGCTCTCCCCCAGGACATAATTAGGGCAACACAAAAAAAATAAAAAAGGAGAAGTAAGGAAATGTCTGCTTATAAAAGCTTAAACCAGCATATGGAAAAAAAAATTAAAAAAAAAGGAAAAATGAACAAATACAGATTCCAACCACAAACACCATGGAGAAGACTATTGGTTTGGAAGCATAGGAAAACTTACCTGCCAACAAATCTGCTGCAGACCGCTCTCCAACGGCCACAGCAACTGCACAGCGCCTCATGCAAAGGGGCCCCAAGCTCAGAGGTTTTGGGGGTAACACACTAATTGTGGGGTTTGGGGGTAACACACTAATTGTCCTACCATTAGCATCGCAACTGATTCTGACAAAGGATTATTGAATCCGATTTGAAAAGCCAGTGCTGACAAAAATGGCTGCATTTAAAAAAAAAAAAAAAAAAAGGACAAGGAGTACTTTGCAATCTTTTTGCTAAGGAGATGAGACATTGTGCTGACTGTGTTGTGTTATGAATGCACTAAAATAAACAGACAGATGAAGCAGTACGCTATTTCCAAAAGCAGTGCAAGTGGAGTGAAAGCATTTCCATACGAACCTGGCTTTAAAAACTGGGCTGTCAAAAGAACAGTTAAATGTAACACAAAGTAAGAAACTGTCCAATCACTAATGGTAGTTTTTTTCTTTTGCTTTGTTTTCAATTCACTGCTTGCAAGTAATGTATTTATTAAAGAAGAGTGAAAGCATAAAATAAATTCAACAAGTCAAGACCAGCTGGGAGGTTCAAGAGCGGTGTGTTGTGACTGACACAGTGAAGGGGGAAACAAATGTTAAAGGGAAAAAAGAAAAATTTAGAAGGGTTATACACATTAGCACGACTTTTACAAAACCACTCAAGAGGATGGTTGCACGTTGTTTGACATAAATTGGAATTACACCTGAAGAATATCCTGTCTCGGTTCCCAGGAAGGGGGTATTTTCCCCCCCGGATCACTTCCATTTGTTTGCTTTAGCAGTGAAATGACTTCTTAAATTTAAATACTGCAGTGGAGCATCTTCTGTTTCACTGAACAGGGAGAACAACCCTGAGAGTTTAATATTAACATCTGAGTTGGGACCTAGTCATTCGTCTGCTCATTTCTACCCACATTCCACCTCCTCCCTCTGTTTCAGATCACCATCACTGACCTCTCGCAGGGGCAGACTGGCAGGGCTGCTCTTCAGGGTAAATGCTGCCCTAAAAATTAAATTACGGGCGGCCAGGCTTACTCGGTTCCCACGCGAGAGCCATCCTGCAAAGCCTGGGGAGTAGCCGGGGATATCAGGACCAAAATTTGGCATGAGGCAGTAAACGCTGCAACAGCTGGGAGCTTTTTTTCCAATTGCATTTTTAAGTGAAAGTTCTGCTGAAGCGTGGAATCTTTCACATCGAAACGATGTCCTTTTTTTACACCAAACTTCCTGTCGATGTCAAGAACGGTCATTCCTTTTGAATAAATTATCCACATGTTGGAGCAATTTTCCTACAGGAAGAGCTGCAGCGATCTACAAACACCACCAGCAGCCCAAGGAGGAAATCCCCCGTTTCTCAGAGGGGAGCTGGTGTCAGTCTCCTCACTTTCCTACGCTATCACTTTGGAGCTCCTTGTGTTCCAGCCACAAGAATAATTATCGAGGCACCCAACAGGTGTGTGGGTGACCAAGCGAGCTCTCATTTACATCCAAGGTACTCGCAGCAGCAGCGCTGTCTGGCTGGGCAAACGGTCACAGAGGCAGCGCGCTGGACACTGGACTATGGGATGCTCAGCATGGGGTAGAGCGGGTCAGCAGGCTCTGATGGAAGAGTTTTCACCTCCCGGCACTAATCTCACCGCTTTGGAGGTGCTCAGTAGTGACCATCTTTATTTACAGATGGGGAACTTTGTGTTACAGGTGAAGCGTACTGGAAATGTAAAGGTCTTGACTTCACCAAACCGTCGTGGGAGCTGGCTAAGCTACTTTGGAAAATCTCATCCCAAGCAATCTTCTCCAACAGCTCAAACTGGCCTCCCCAGCTCCCCATCCTGTGCCCTGACAAACATCCTTGATTGCTTTCCATGGGTATCAGCGATTGCTGATCAGGATATCCCCAGCACAAATTTCTGACAAAAGTCCTGGCCAATAGAAAAAAAATCTGCATACAATGAAAAATGTGTGCAGGAACTGACAGGTTTTGATTATGTACGTGGATATAATCCGGATCGAGCTGCATCACGGATAAACCAAACACCAGTTTTGCCTAATACCGGTTCTCCGTAAGATCTCCATGTCACCCCACGTATTGCAATCACATTGTTCGTTTCTCGGCGTCGGCAGGAACCATTCGTCTCTTGAGTGGATTGTAAGCAGTGCTGACTGTGTATCGAGGAATTCAGAAGCAAGGATCGGATGCTACTGGGTGAACCCATGCAAACAAGAGGTTGAAAAGATTCCCAAAACAAAACCTATAGCTTACTACAGATGACACAATGAAGACTAGAGAGAAAAGCCAAATAGTAATGCTACACCATTCAGCTTCAAGAAGCACATTATTTATAGCGCTGTCCACATATGGCTACTGCTAAATGTCAAATCAGCAGCCTCATCAAATGACACTTTGGAACGAGTGGAGTCCACAGATCTGTACAGATATACAGTGCGACAAAACCCAGCCTCAGCTCCAACACTCCTCTGCAACAGCCTGCCATCCTCAAACAACTACCAACTGGAGCCCGAAACCTCGTGTGGCTCAAGGACCTCCCCGTGGAACTGAGCAGAGTTAGAGAGGTAGGAAACGGACATTTGTTAGTTATGACAAGGACCAACTAACAAGCTGCGGAATACGTGGGTGATACGCAGTCTCGCCTCCAACCTGCGCCGGCGACAGCTTGGTTCGACTCCCTGACACTGCGCGCTGCCTGCTCGGGGAAAGGGCTGCTCTCGCTATCTCCTACTTGAGCTTACTGCTGGGACAAAGAAAACCATCAATTCACAGCAACTAGGTTCTGTAAACAAGTAGAAATAAGGAATTAAGGTGAAGAAAATCTGGATTCTATTAGAGCTGCAATACTTTGTGACTTCCCATTTGAGTATCTGAACTCAGTGCACTTAAAAATATTTTAAAACAAACGCATGCAGGGTCTCGAATTTGGAAAGGGTTAAGTGCTCTGATTTTTCAAGGGCACCAGCTACCAGTGGTTCCACTGATGTGAGCAGCCAGTGGCAGTGCAGCATCTTCCAAACCAGAACAAAAAAAAACATGTTACTTGTGGGGAAAAAAACCAAATCAGTATTTGCAGCTATGAAGAGTCCATTGATAGAAAATATTTTCTTCAGTTTAGTAATGGAAAATAGCTGGCTTCTGGTTTAGGCTGCGTACATCCACCAGCTCGTGTCAGCTCTATTTTCCATAAATGTACTCTGGCTATAGTCGCATGTTTCAGTCCAGACATCTTTGGCCTAAACAAGCTGTACAAAGCAGGATTTCCCCAGGAACAAATATACTAGTACACTAATTGAGGAGACGTTTCAACATTGTAATGATCTGTAGACTCCCAAACCTATTTTTCCAGCCACCTTTGAGTTGCATGCTGTAGCAGTACAGTCAGCACCTCTCAACAGATAATGCTGCAGAGATGGATCTCACTTCCGCGGTGATTGGCAAACGTACACTTCAAGCGAAACCCCCTGCCCCTACGATTTCCAAATGCAAACTACTTTCAGTCTTTAAAGCTTTTTTATGTTACTGAGAAGATGAGAAGCTGCAAGCAGCACATTTTAAGGTAATAGACCTAATCCAACTCTTCAGTCTGGAGAATAATCAAACTTTAAACTGGGAAGTGCTTTGATGTGCAGTTGTTATAAACACCCTTCCTGGCACAATGACATTTGTCATCCAAACTATTTCCATAATGTGAAGCAGAGGCTCTTACTCATTCCTCTGAGCAGATTCCTTTTTAAAGGTCACTTGAATTGCTAACAGAGAACTGGTTAAGGATTATAAAACAATTTGCGAATAAATGGTAAATATCGCAAATATTTAGATGTGTGGTATTCGCAAATTATATACTTGCCCTTACTCCTCGCTCAGTTTCAGTTGAAGGACATTACCCACTTCTAGGTGAGCAAACAGCACAAAAAAACAAGGCAGAAAAG
>NW_010114902.1:12302-17532 GCF_000699245.1 Pterocles gutturalis | reverse complement strand
TTTCCTAGTGAGAAATCTTGCAGGAGAGGTACACCCCTGAACTCTGACAAGAAAACCGTTCCTTCTTCTAATGTGTGTAATTTGCCAGTTTAAAAAGCACACAGGTCATAAACAGCGTGGGAGCTGTTTCCAGGTCTCAGGAAAGTTGACAAAATTATTTATACTTCCCAGCTACAGATTTTAAGAACCAACAATATACTTAATGAAGACAATGTGAAGATTAACCTTAAAAGTGACCGGTTTGTTTCTGACACTGGGCTTGTTCATGAGACAAAAAAAACCCCACCGGACGCATCAGCTGGAGCTTTCACTGGCACATGAAGCCAGCTCAAGTATGCTCCGACACAGGGCACAGCTGATGGGACAACACAGAACACGCATTTACTGAGTTCTGTGGCTCCTTCCAAGAGTTTAACGTCCCAGGCTAGCGATGTTATACCTCAAATGCTTGTTTCTCTTATTACAGCCAAAAGAGTGAAGCAAACTGGAGTTGAAAGTAAGAACAATTTGAGGTTTTAACTCTTTCTCCTCCCAAAGCAGTATGTCATTCTCTCGGCCTCTCCATCAAGCTGCTTTCAAATTTAACCATGAGGCTGAACTGTGCGTATTAAAACCCAACAGAAAGTTGTAAAGATTAATAACGTCTCGATATCTGGATGGTGATATATTCTATGAATAAAATATTAAAGCTGTAACTGAATTTCATTTTTCTGCTGCAGTTGAACATTAACCAAACTGCAGGGAAGCACTGCACCTGCAGATGATCCACGCTGCACTGTGGGTCTGCGTGCCCGTGTCTGCGGCTCCAGTGTAATTGTTGACGTTTTACACACTCCTGTAGGCATCGCTCCCTTCACCACACCAGGGAGATGTCACCTGTGAGCAGTTCTACTCCTCTGCTTGGGAAAACACTTCTAGAAATCAGCTAAGCAGCCTCGTCTAAGTAATATTTGGATTATTTTGAAATGCTAACTTCCAGCCTGGCACAGAGTAGGCTACCAGCAATTATTTCTTGTTATATTTACAGGAAACAAGCTTGGCATTTTAATTAAAATCCCCATATCGCACCGTAAGATTGAAGTATTCAGGAGAAGGTTGAATACGAATTCCCATCTCTGCAGCATTATCTCATGCGTCATCAATTACTGCCATGCCTAAATCTAGCATCATGCCAGCACATTAAGACAGTAGGTACTATATGCAGTGTTCACTGGACCAGAAGAACAGAAATAAAGAAAGGGGAAAGGAAACCCTAGAGAAGAAATTAAAAAAGGCAGACCGTGCAATACAAACCAGATCATGGCTGCTTAGCTAATATGGGCCAACTGCTGCGGAAGAAAAATGTCGAACACCCCAAGTTGTGTAAATTTTTGGTAAACATCTAACACACACACACAAACACACAACACCAACCTACACACGAATGAAAAATATCTATTGATCTTTTGCTAACACTCATTTCTCCTAAGTGCAGACTAATGCAAAGAAACTTTAATGGAGAACTTAAATTATTAACAAGGAAAATAAATAGTTGAGAAGTACTTTCTTAACAAAAATCAGAACACTACTAAGTGACCCTCGCTTACCGAAACTGATAATGGAACTTAGCTAAAGCTGAGCGCCGAACTTAGCTCCCATTCAGGCTGAACAAGCTGTTGTGCCTAAGACTAGCAAACGATGCTTTGCAATGAGAAAAATTTCAAAGCTCCAAAAAGTTTAAAAAGGTGAAACTAAACAAAACTTAACTTTTCCCCATTTTATGGCTGCACTCTCCAGACCTGATTCAAAGTAATAAAGAAACTCAAAGCGCAGTTTCAGATTCTCGGGGAAGGACTGCTCAACTAAACACTGCAACGCATCCGTGCTCCCAAAGTGCCAGACGGCATCCTAACCCTCTGCTTTAACACACCAGGAGTTTTACAAAAACAAAAACTAAAAAAGGACCAAAATACATTTTACTACACTATCCCATAAAGTTTGCATATGAATTGAACTGATTCAACTAAAAGTATAAAAACGTAACAAAATCTATGAAAGAATGTATTACTTCAAATAATTTCTGAAATATCACCTTGAACTAAAATTTAAAGTCACCTATAGTTTTAGGAGAACTACTTCAAAATTAAATCCCAGACCCACTTAATCTCTGCATGCAATTTCCCACAAAAAATTAACCCTGTACTGACGAGACGACGCCCACTCCTATCCAATTTGTCTGCATTCACATCAAGTACCATCCGATCATGGCCTAATTTGTGGTGGGTTGATGATGCTGATAAGTATTTATCTTACCGATTCTATAGGCTTGTCTAGAGACGCTTGCTCTATCTCCAGGTGCCCTTCTTCATACTGATCAAAGTGATTGCCCTGGAAAAGAAAAGGAGGGTTAGCTCTACGGCAGAGAACACTCTTCCAGCAGTTTAGTTTCAAGATTCAAGTTTGTACACAGTGTTAGATTTTATATCATTTTGCTAGCAAAACAAATTAATTTATCAAACATAGGCTCTTCTTCAGTATGTAGGCTGTGAAAACAAAAAAAATTATTTTAAAAACTAAGCCAACCTGATGATAATCATAAACTATAGAAGCAGGCAAAATATCAAACATTATGACAATACTTTGGGGTTTTTCTCTTTAGCAAGTCTATGAAAACGCTGACCATGAGCACCAGTGCTGGCTTTAAAACCAGACAGGACAAGCAGCAGAAGGAATTCACCCCACCACCACTATGAAGGGGTTTTTGGTGTCTTTTCTCTTCTCAACATGAACAAGGCTTTCCTGGCAGCGGGAAACCCAAATTGCTTGAGGCATCCATGTTATTTCACACACCTTACGTCAACAAAAACCCACAGCGGCACCAAATGAAACCTCTCCCTGTGCCCACAGCACTCGTTCACAGTCTGGAACAGCCCTTTCCTTGAATCTAGGTGGCTGCACCATGAACCGTTAGTGGAAGCGATCCACCAAGGTATAAGAAAGCCGTTAGCTTCAACCCCCAGCAGCCAGCTGACCCGCGGCCGCACAAGCACACAGAACACCGGGATGCACGCGCAGGGCTGCTTATTCCCAACATACCAGCTGAAAGCATTTGTGAGCACAGGACCTAAAACCGCTACACAAAAATATACAGGAACTGAGGAACACGGCTAAGGAGAGAGAGACAGACCGAGAGATCACACAGGGAAGCACACTAATGAAGCGTGCAGACACTCGCACAGCAAAGAAAATGCAGGAAAAATGATAAAGCCAAGCGCCTCGCTTCCTTACACTCCCAGAGCAACCCCATGAAACATTTTCAGTCCCATGGACTGGCCATAGACAATAATGAAAGCAGACAGGAACATTAACTAGGATCATTATTACCGTGTACCGTGCCCAGCCTCCACCAACGTAGATCACACACACCTCTAGATTGCCCATTCCTGCACAGGGCAGCCTCTCCCCTGCCCCATGGTGCCACGTACACAAACAGCCACTGGGACAGAGACGAGAGCCAAACTACCCTCCTCCAGCACCTGCCACGGCAAATCTGCTCTTTCCATGCTTTTGCCAAGACATCAAGCATACAGGGCTCAGGGGGTAGGTAGGGAACAGCAGTCTCCGTCCTCCAGAATAACTGTTGGTGCTGGAACGCCATCAGCACAAATGGCCATTTCAGAGGAGAAAAAAAAATGTTGTAAATTCAGAAGTTTGTGAAACCTCAAATTCCTCAAACTGCAAACATGGTGAACCATTTTTGGCCATTCAACAGGTCCGTGGTGCAGCACTAACATCCCCCATCACTAGCACAGACCTGGAAAGGCAAAAAAAATCTGACTTTGTAGTTGCAAACTCAAAAGCAAACAGGAGAGGTGCCTGCAGTCGAGATCAGCACTAAAGCCATTGAAGGGGGTCACTTCTGCGGGCTCTCCTGCATTCCCTGGGCATTGCTCAGCACCACAGCCCTGTGAAACCGCGGGAGGTGCTCAGGCCTTGGCTGTCACCCCCATTCCCTCCCCAGGCCCCGCAGTGCCATGAAAATCCTTCTGGCTGCCTGGCCAGCACCACACACCTGGCAGTTTTTATTTGCATCCCAGCTCTGCAATGACCTTGAGCAGGAACACCTTGCACTACTGCCAAGAGAAACATGTTGTCACCTTCCTCCCTTCTACCAACACCAACTATTCCTTCTGCAAGAATTTTAATGAAAGCCAGCACATGAAAGAGCAAATTACAGTTGTAACAGACTGCCTGTTGGAATTTTACAGGCCAGGCACCAGCCTCCAAAAATCCTCTGGACAAAGTTTGTACCCAGTGATGCAAATATGCAAGAGACCATCTTGACATGAACCTGTTGCCAAGAGAACGTGCTTTGGTGCCGGTGCCCCAAATGCCAGCCCGTAGCAATAATTCGCCCAGGCCACGCTCTGCTCCTAGTTCTCTTCTTTCCCACGGCCTCTCCAGAGCAAATCTGGGGCTTAATCTGTAGGCAGCAATCCACTCCCATCCTTTTTTTCCTTTTTTTTTTTTTTTTTGGACAGTCTTCAAGGAACAAGCTGAAGGCAAACTTACCGTGCACATGCAGTCATTGTGCTACTTAAAAAACCTGGTAATTGTTGGACACACGCACAGTATAGACGTACAGACTGTACACGTGCGTGTGGCGGAGTCAGGGAGCCCAGCACAGAGAAGAAAATACAAAACCTGCCCCAGCGGCAGGACACGGCCCAGCCTCCCCAAAAGTATTACCCAAGAGAATAAAAGCCATCAAGAGTGCACACGCTGTTAATGAATTTGCACGGCTGAACGCTAGCGAAAACACGTTACTAAAACTTCATTTATAAGAGTATTACATTCACACAACATTTAGTTAAACACTTGAAATACTCTCAGCAGAAACAAAGCCACACTTCCCCCCGTCTGCTTCCACAACATGATTTGCTGCCTGCAGATAGCTCAGAATACGCCAACGAAACTACCTGCAGCTGGCAAAATATTCCTGCCTACTCACCATCTCCTTCGGCACACTGCCTGCCGAGACATTTAGAATTGTTTTGACAAAGGCAAGGGTCAATTCCGGTTTGAGAGCACACCTTGCTGATCTGAAGCTTTACAACTCGATTTTTCTGCGCTTAAAGCCAACGTCTCCTTCCAGAAACTATACAAGAGACTGAACACTCACCATGACACAGACAAATGCAAAAGCCATTCTCTCTAAGTTCCAGCCACCACACTATGATCCAATTATATA